>NC_139349.1:144547790-144677290 GCF_055883805.1 Amblyomma maculatum | reverse complement strand
ACATCGACAAACAAGATTATGAGACTAGGGGTTTCCAGTACCCTCGAAGAGCTCATTGAAGCTGCAAGGACTTCACAATACCAGAGATTGTTGCGCAGTCTTACTGGTCAGAGCATTTGGGAAAAACTGGGGTATGAGCCGCAAGCATGCTCCAGACGTACAGAAAAAGTACCTAGACAGGTTAGGGACCAATTAAAAATACCTCCGCTCCCCAAAAACACGCACCCCGTTTACTATGAGAGCCGGAGGAGTGATAGAGCAACATCGCTGCAAGCCCGTTTTGAGGGAAGACAGGACGTCTTATATACAGATGCCGCACAATGCGCAAACGGTAGGGGACGTGTTTCAGTAGCATCTAGAGAAGCCGGGGCTGGGTAGTTTGCTGCAGCACCCGAAATTCGACCACAACGGAGGCGGAAGAGGTGGCCATCGTGCTAGATCTAATACAACAACAGGTCAAAATTATAGTTACAGACTCGAAATCAGCGATTAGAAACTTTGACGTGGGCCGCATTTCGGCCATAGCAGCAAGGGTGTTGGCCAGTGGTCCACCACCGACAGAGCAGGTCGCGCTCATTTGGACACCGGCGCACCAGGGGTTGAGGGGTACGAGAAAGCGCACGTACTGGCCCGAGGATTAGCTACAATCCGGGATCCCAGTGACGACTTATGCGCAACCCCGTACCCCTTGCGCGATGAGGAGCCCCTACAGTTCGACGATGACCTTAACACCTACCAAGATATCCTAAATCATTACAAATTAGGCAGATCAGTACTACCAAAAGCGTGTAAGCAACTCACCAAAAGCGAGGAGTTTATGTGGCGTAAGCTACAGGCTGGAGTATTCCCGAACCCCCAGCTTTACAGCAAGTGGCACCCGCAAAAGTTTTAGCCCCAGGTGCACACGTTGCGATGGCATAGCGGACATGATCCATATGATATGGAAGTGTCCTAGATTTGGAGAACCTGACAGAACAGATGAGTCCTGAGAGGCACTACTTCTCAAGCAGGACAAAAAAGGGCAACGAGAAGTCATCCGTCTTGCTCTGGTCGCTGCTCAGATCCAAGGGATCCAGGTCGACGGCTGAGGGGGAGGACATGGTTGGGATAGAGCTTCGCCTCGGATCCTCACCAACCTTTTGACCGGTGCATTAAATGTTATTTCTCTCTCTCTCTCTATGAATAAAAATTCAGTTGTTAGAAAGCGCTTGTGTCGTCTCGTGTTCCTTTGTCCTGTGTTTCGCGCTGCTTTAAGATAAAACCTTTCCATTTGTTAAAAATTTATTCTTCTTAATAAATCGATTCATAATAATGACTTTATTAAATCTCCATTTAATATCACACAGCAATCAACCATTATAATATACAACGACAAAATACTACGATACATTTTTTTTCAACGCAGCCCCTGGTTGTTTTCGACAATCGTTGCCACAAGTACATCTACAACGCCAACGGCTTTTAGCCCCCTGGGGTAGCGCAGTGGTTAGGGCGCTCGACAACTGTGCCCAAGGAATCCTCGAATCCCGGCCTCGGCGGCCGCTTTTTGCTGGAGGCGAAAAGCTAGGCGCTCCTGTGCTGTATGAAGCCGGTGCACGTTAACAAACCCCAGGTGGTCGAAATTTCCGGAGCCCTCCACTACGGCGTCTCGCATAGCCTGAGTTGCTTTGGGACGTTAAACTGCAAAACCAAACAACACACCGACGGCTTTAGGTCCAACAATTTGTATAAGCTGTCGATTAAAAATTACGGGTGGCGCTGCGGTCGCCGACGAGAGGGGACGTGCTTCTCATCGGCCCCTGCTATTATGCCAATTAACGCAGTGTTAATTTACAGTTACCGCGATATATTTGGTACCAAAGTGTGCGCGAAGGTGCGGGGCATCGACCGGTACCAGTTTTGACCAAGCGGTACGTGATTATCCCGATTTACGAGGACTTTTCTCTGGTGCGGTGCGGACTTTTCTCTAAGCCTAACGTCGGCCTACCACGAGTACGGCCACCGGTGGTGACGGGCCCGGCCGCTAGGCCTAACCCGGCGACGAGTACGACCAAGATGGCGTCCGAAATGGAAGCGTCCGAAATGGAAGTGGCCACGTCGATGGGAGACAACATGACGTCAGCACCGAGCATCGGCAGTCTCGGCGGGCGTACGTGCATTGAAGTTCAAGGAGAGGACATTACACCGGAAGAAGTCGAAGGCTGGTCGGTCTCCGGCAAGCGCGTCAAGCAGATCATGGCCGGCAAGGAAAACGGTGAGTCCGCCGCCATTACTCGCCAGTCTAGACCCAAGACTAGGGCCAGCTTTGCTAAGAGAGTTGCAGCCTCGGTAACGAAAGCGGCGAGGATGCCGATGGACATGCCGAAGGAAGACACTAAGATAGTCATGAGACCACGGGGAGGTCTCAACGTAGCGAGAACTGAGGTTTCAATAATTATGTCGGCCGTCATGACGGCGGCTCGAGTAACGAAGGAAGAAGCCAAAGCAGACACCATCTGCACGAACGCGCAGCAAAACATCATCGTGGTCAGCACCCCGGACGAGAGGCGTGCCACGCTGTACTCTAAGGTCAAAACCCTTAACGTAGGAGACAGGCCATACGAAGTCAGCGCCTACCGAACGGCGCCGGACGGCACGGTCAAGGGAGTCATCCGAGGCATAGCCGTAGACGACACCCCGGAGGAGATAGCCGAAAACATCGTGAACCCGTGCAACCCCCTAGCGGTGGAGGCGCACAGAATCGGCAATACAACCACGGTGATAGTACTCTTCGCAGGAGAGAAAGTACCGAACTACGTCAAGTATGGCTCGATATTAGTCAGGTGCGGGCTTTACCGCAAGCACTTTGACGTGTGCAGGCAATGCGGCAAGATCGGCCATAGAAGAGACGTATGCCCGAATCCCAACACCAGAGTATGCTTCGGATGCGGAATCGCGAACCCCAGCGAGGATCACAAACGCGAATGCAAGCCCAAGTGCAGGCTCTGTGGGGGACAGCATCCAACGGGCGAGAGGGAATGCAAGAACAAGTACAAGATGCCGTATGTGCTCAAAAAACGGCAATGGGAACGCAAGATGGAAGCCAAGCAGCAACAACTGGATCCGAAAAGCTTTCCGCCGCTGCGAGAGCCGTCTGCCGAGAGACCCCGCGGAGATTCGAGGCAGCGCGACAGCAGCCGCAAGAGGGACAACAGCAAGGGAGGCAGGAGCGCCAGCCGCCACAGACCGTCGCAATCGGGGGAAAGAGTCGCCTGGGCCGAAACAGTCAAGGCAAACATGGCAGAAAAGAGACAACCACCGGCCCAAAACGCCACGAAGAACTTCCAAGAAGAGAACGGGGTGGTAATAAAAGCCCTAAGAGACGAGAACGAGAAGCTAAAGCAGAGAATCGCCGAACAGGACGCAACCATCAAGGAAATCAACGCGAAGCTAACGACATTAATTGCGATGCAGCAAAAGCAGCAGCTGCTGCCGAAGCCCGCACAAGAGAGGAAACAAGAAGAGATAACCGAGGACGAACCAGAGGTCGAGGTGGACCCGAGAGCCACGAAAGCGGCGGGACCGGCTCCCAAGAGGAGAGCCATAGAGGGCGCCAGGGAACGAAAGACAATGGAGAGAATCGAAAAACAGGACGACAGACTCGACCGTCTCGAGGCGATCAGCAAGGTAACCAACGAAAGCCTTACTGCGCTCACGCAAACGGTTCAGCAGATGACAACGAACATACAGAGCACGATCCAGAACATGATGGCGCAAACGCAAGCACAGCTGCAGACGCAGATACAGGCACAAATACAAGGTATGGAAGCACAGATCACCGCCAAACTGCAGCAATCATGGACGGGACAGCACGTGCAGCAACATCCACACCACCAGTGAGAGACCTCTTGGTCTGGCACTGGAACTGCAACGGCTTTACCGGCAAGAGAGCGGTGCTGCAGCAACACTTGCAGCAACTAACGAGGAAACCAGACGTCATAATGATTCAAGAAACACACAGCGAAGAGACGCCGAGACTGCCGGGCTACCGGTCGCACGACAGCCCGCCGAGCAAAAGGGACACGTCCAAGGGCAAGGGCAGAGGGGTCTGCACCTTCGTTAGGAAAGGGATCACCTTCGTGGAACACGAAATGATCGGAAGAAGCGCCATCGAACACTGCACGGTGGAAGTAATCACGGGCAAGAAGAGGAAGGAGAGCACTTTCCTGGTGAACGTCTACAGCAATCCGTCCCACGGACAACAGAAATTCAAGGCACTGCTCCACAAGGCAACTTCAGTCGCGGGGAGCAATACGCTCGTAGTGTGCGGAGACTTTAACGCTCCGAGCCAAGACTGGGGCTACCACAGAACGACAGTCAAGGGGAGAGAGCTGATGCAAGACGCCACCGACGTCGGACTGAACCTAATCACGGATCCGGCCTTTCCCACCAGGATTGGCACTTCTGTTACGAGAGACACAACTCCGGACCTTACCTTCGTCAAAACTGACGGAGGATCAAGAGAAGCGAAATGGAGAAACACGGGCCAAGAGCTGGGCAGCGATCACTACATCGTGGAGGTCGTCGTACCGCTCGAAGGCCAAGGCAACACCGGCATAAGGAAGCATCGCATTACGGACTGGGACGCCTTTCGAAAGGCGCTATCCGCGGTGCAAGAGGACATTACGGACATCGAGCAATGGGCGGCCAACGTCGTTGAGACGACGGAAGGAGCCACCAAAGAGCTAGAGACGGACGAACGGATAGACAAGATGGACAGTCGGCTGGCCCACCTGATAGAAGCCAAGCAGTCCATAAAGGCGAGGTGGCAGAAGCGACGAACCAACCGAAGTCTAAGGAAGAAGATCGCCGAGCTCAACAGGCAGATCGAGGTCCACTGCAGGGTGCTATGCACCCAACAGTGGAACGAGGCCTGCAACGAAGCCGACGGACAGATGCACAAGGGCAAGACGTGGAACATGCTGCGGAACCTCCTCGACGAAACCAAGACCAAGGGCCACCAACACAACAACCTGGCCAGGATCCTACACAAGGCAATCTGCGAACACGGGGAAGACGAGGTCAAGCGGCGCTTGGACGCCAAGTACCTGCCGACCACCCCCACGGAAAGACACCCGGATTACCAAGGCAAAGAGAACGAGACGCTAGATCGCGACATCCAGACCTGGGAAGTCAGAGTTGCCCTGCAGAATCTCAATGGAAGGTCTGCCGCGGGTCCCGATCGAGTGACCAACAGAGCGCTCAAGAACCTCAACGAAGCGGCCATCGAAACGCTCACGAACTTCTACAACAAGTGCTGGCAAGAAGGAAGGCTACCCAAGCAATGGAAAGCAGCCAAGACGATTCTCATCCCCAAGCCTGGCAGGCCACCCAACATAGAGAACCTCAGGCCGATCTCGCTCACTTCGTGCGTGGGAAAGGTCCTCGAGCACGTTCTCATGAACAGGTGGCAGCGTTACCTGGAAGAATCGGAGTTTTACCCAAATTCCATCATCGGGTTTCGGAACAAACTCGGGACGCAAGACGCCATGATCTTACTGAAGAACGAGATCATCGACGATACGACGGGCACCAAGGACAACAGAGCCGTACTCGGGCTGGACTTGCAGAGCGCCTTTGATAAAGTGAGGCACTCGGCTATCCTGGCCCAAGTATCCAGGCTAAACATGGGCAGGAGGACATACCAGTACATAAAAGACTTCCTGACGGAACGGACCACCGAAATCTGTGCGGGAGACCTGCAGCTCGAAGAGAAGAAGCTGGGCAGCGTCGGAACTCCGCAGGGGTCGGTAATCTCCCCGCTACTCTTCAACCTCGTGATGATCGGGGTGGCCACCCGGCTAGAAAGAGTAGCGGGAGTCCGGCACACCATCTACGCCGACGACGTTACGCTATGGGTACCGGGAGGAAGCGACGGACACATCGAGACAACGCTGCAAGAAGCGGTCAACGCCATCGAGGAGCAGCTGGACGGGTCTGGACTCGTTTGCTCTCCGGCCAAGTCAGAACTGCTGGTGATTCCCCCGAAAGGATCGGGCAGGAAAAGAAAGAATATGGAAGTCAAGTACGAGCGTCCCAAGATCACGGTCAAGACGGCAGGAGGACAAGTAATACCGGAGGTCGAGAAGATTCGAGTACTCGGGCTGCTCATCCAGCGAAACCGAGCCAACGGTGAAACGGTCAACAAGCTCGCGGGCAAAGCGGCTGCGGCAATGAGACTCATCAAGAGGGTGTCCAACAGAAAAGCGGGGATGAAGGAGGAGAGCCTGACTAGGCTCGTTCAATCCTTCGCAGTTAGCCACATAACGTACGTGGCCGCCTTCCACAACTGGAGGCCGAGTGAACGTAACAAGATAGACGCCACCATACGCAAGGCATATAAGGCGGCACTCGGTCTCCTCGGGAGCACGAGCACCGAAAAATTCATGGCGCTGGGAGTCCACAACACGCTGGACGAAATAGCCGAAGCACAGAGAACGGCGCAACTCGAGCGTCTCTCTGAAACGAGAACCGGAAGACAGATACTGCGGGACCTTGGCCTCGAACCGAGGGAAGGCAAGCAGCAGAAAGACGTACCTATACCAGATAGCATCAACAGAAAGCTCAGGGTCTTCCCGATCCCGAAGAACGTGAACCCCGAGCACAACAGGGAGCGGAGGTTGGCGAGGGCCAGGGCTCTCGTAGACCTCCACGCCAGAGAAGAAGGCGCCGCCTACGTGGACGCGGCGGAGTATCGAGGGAACACCGACGCATACGCGGCGGTGGTTGTCGGGGCATCGACGGGTGCAACGAAGACCGCGGTGAGCGTCCGGACTCGAGAAGCGCACCGGGCGGAGGAGGTGGCCATCGCCTTGGCCGTTTCCGACCCCGGATGCACTACAGTGTTGTGTGACTCTAGAACGGCAGTGAAGAACTACGCCAAGGGTAGGGTATGTAGTGAGGCCGCGCGCATACTGCGCAAGGCCGAAGACATCGAACGCAAAAGTCCTGTGGTGATCAAGTGGTTTCCGGCCCACATGGGCAGTGACGTGTCGGAACGCGGAAACGTGAACCACAACGAGACGGCCAACTCGGCCGCGCGAGGACTAACCAACCGCGCGGCTGCAAGCACGGCCGACTCGGAGTCTTGGTCGCGGCGCAGTGCCAAGGACAAGATGACCACCTTCAACGAAATAGTGAAATGGTACAGACTGAACAGACAGACTATGCCGCCACCTCACCCGGGGCTTACCCGGAAGGAGGCAGTGTTATACAGACAGTTACAGACAGGGTCCCTGCTTACCCCGGTGCTAGCTAAGCACATGTGTCCGAGTGTGCACGCGAGCGACATGTGTAGACTATGCGCGAAGGAGAGAGCCACCGCGGCTCACATCCTTTGGGACTGTAGAGTAAATCCGCGCGAAGCCAGCGAGAAGACGACGATCCCGCCGCAGCTAGAGGCTGCAACGAGGAGCTGTGATCAAGAGACACAACTCAAGGCCGTCCAGCAGGTCTCGGCAGCTCTAGAGAGGCAGCGACCGAGCGAAACCGAGGAGAGGGGGGGGCAGCACCCCCAAGAAGGGGGCGGCGGCCCTCTCGAACCCGCGGAAGTAGCGAGGGACGTAACAAGACCTCAAGGAGCACAACGCACGAGACTGACGTAGTGGCCGCGTCGCGGTAAAAGCTTGTCCTCCCTGCGTGGAGGGAGCCTAACCGATTCTGCAGGCATTTTAAATAAAAGTTGTTCTCTCTCTCTCTCTCTCTAAAAATTACGTCCCTCGCCTGTTTAAGTTGGATTCGCCACAGGCGAGTTTCCTTATAAAATACGCAATGTTGCGTTGGTCACAAGTTTCACGGAGCGTCCTCAACACTCGGTTAGAGCAAACGCGAAGCTGCCGGACCCGTAGTTGACCGAGCCGGCGGTGTTTGGCGCGGTTTCGCTCAACTGCGAACCCGCAGCAGGCGAATTTCGCGCACTTTGTGTTCTCATGACACGATGCGAACACAGAGCGCACAAAGCGTCCCCCGGCGCTCCTTTGCGGATAAATTAAAGTAGAAAAAGAAAAACGCGCGTTGAAAAATGAAAACGAAAAAGCGCGCGCGCGCGGTGACGAAAGAGAAAGTGGCACCGCCCGCATCGCTGTGATGCATCCACGCGATCTTCGTCGACCAATCCGGAAAGTAAGCCGCCTGCTCTACCGGCTCAAACTGGTTCTGCATTTGTTGCTCTGTTGTCACCCCGCACTGAGGGCATTGCGCCGTCGATTCTTTCTGTGCGATGGCACTGCGTTGACATCGTTGCTGCATCCGTGCCTTTCATAGATCGGGGAGTTGAAGGCTGCCTCAACGCGCGTGCCCAAGGGCTTGACTTGCGCCTGGTGCGGTGGAGGACTGTACGCCGACCTCTTCAGGTGCTAAAAGGAAAGCTGTCCACATCGCAAAGAAGATGGCCATTGTTAATGAACTTGCTCAAGGTGCAAAAAACTGCGAACTGGTCAAGAAGTACGGACTGTCGAAATCGACAATTTCAACCAATGCTAAGGGCAAGGAAAAGATTCTTGGTGCTACCGTGAATGCCGAACCGACGACCAGAAAGCGCCTTCGGAAGGCGACCTACGCGGACGTTGAGGACGCACTGCTGAAGTGGTTCGCTGACGCCCGGTCTCGCAACGTTCCCATCAGTGGACCGCTGATGCTCTCCAAGGCTAAAGACAATTCGCCTTCCTTTAGGACTTTCCCGATTTCAGCCCAGGCAATGGATGGCTCCACCGGTTTAAGGCTCGCTTGTTTTCAAGGCGGTCGTCGGCGAGAGCACGTCTGTGAACAACGAGGACGTCGATGCGTGGCTTTCCGACAGCCACCCAACAGTAACGAGCTATGCTCCACGGGCCCTTTACAATGCCGACAAGACTGCGTTGTTTTATCAGATGTTACCATTTAAAACGCATGCCTTGAAAGGCGTGCGCAGGAGGGAAGAACAGCAAGTTGCGCATAATTGTTCTTCTGTGTGTCAATATAGACTGCAGTGACAGGCGGCTGCCGTTTGTAATTGGCAAGTCACGTAAGCCGCGATGCTTGGGAAGCTACGTGCCCGTACGGTACAGGAACAATACAAAAGCCTGGATGAGTCGTGACTTATTTGCCGAGTGGCTTGTCGAGTTCGACCGCGACATGGCACGAAAACCCAGGAAAGTCCTGCTCGTGCTGGATAACTGTGCGGCGAACCATGTGCAGCCTTCCTGGAGTGCGGTGACAGTGCTCTTCTTGCTTCCCAATGCAACCTGCAAAATTCAGCCGCTGGATATGGGCATCATTAATGCGTTCAAGGTGTGCTACCGGCGGCTGGTCATCTAACGCTTGTTGATCGCGATTGATGCTGCCATGCCAGTTCGCATCAGCTTGCTTGCCGCCGTGGAGATGTTGAAAGCGGCGTGGATGAAACTCACCGCAGAGTGCATAGCAAATTGCTTTCGCAAGACGGGTTTTATGGGCCCAGGCACCGAGGACGCCATAGATCACCCACCGGAAGGCCGGTCACACGAGGACTTGTGGCAACGCGTCTTTGACACGCAGCTGGCCGGACCTGACGTTGCGTGCGACGATTTCGTTTCTGCTGATGACGACGCCGACATTGCAGAGCCATGCACTGACGAAGTTATTGTGCGTGAAGTGCGAGCCATTCCTGACTGCCCAGAGACCGACGAGGACGATAACGAGGATGCTGCTCTACCGCCGGTTGCTGTGAACGCTTCAACCGCGATCGGTTACATCGCGTCGCTTAAGGAACTCGTGTGCAGCAGAGGCCTTGGCGATGAACATATTACAGCGCTCGAAAAATCAGAAACGGCAGTGATGCGATCAGCTTCGAAGAAGCAGACATGCATCACGGACGTTTTTCAAAAATAAAGTTAACTTTCGTCTCGCTTGCTCTTTATGCCCGTGTTATAGGTGGTCCACCTACTATGAACTTTGGATACAACGAACAAATGCCGCGTGACGATCAAGTTCGTTATAAGAGGGGTGGACTGTATTCACCGGCAGAAAGTGGTTCAAGGTGAGTTCTTGGTCGCGATGGCCGTAAGCCCGTGGCTAACCGTGACCTCGTTGGCCCGCTCCACTTCCCGGAGTTGGATCTCCGGGCCGGAGCTGAGCATCACAGCCTCCCACTGCTCGGAAGTTAGGAGTTGAATTAGGTCCAAGGCAGGTGGATCCTCCGGACAGTTCCACAGGATGTGGTCTAGTGTGGCTCTGTCGCAGCACTTGTTACACTGGGGGGAGTATTGCCCGGGGTGCATGAACGAAAGTACCGCCGGGCTGGGGTGGGAATGGGTTTGCAAGCGACGCAATGTGGTCTCCTGGGTCTTCGTGAGCGATTTTTGCGGTGGAGGGAAGATGCGTCTTTCGAGGCGAAAGTGGTGTGTTATGTCGTGAACCGAGGTCAGGCCATCTTTTGAGAAACTGGATCCCACTGCCCGGCCGACGAAACCTCGGGCGTAATCGTGGGCTGCCTCGTTCCCCGGGTTGCCCGAGTGGGCCGGTACCCATAACAACTCGATCTCCCTTGGGGGGGGGGGGGAGGTGGGTGCTTGTGAGGATTAGGAGGGAGGTGGGGGAGACGCGACCCCTAGCAAATTTGCATATGGCTGCTTTGGAATCGCTGAAAATAATGTCAGCTGAGGTGTTGGCTATAGCTAATGCAATGGCCGCTCACCCCACCGTCTCGGAGGAGGTGGTGTATATCGTGCCGGTTGTTAGGGGCGAACCGGTCCCGGTCGCTGCGCCTATCGCGTACGCTTTGTGCGGTGTTAGGTATTCCGCCGCGTCCACGTAAGTGGCCGCGGGGTAGTCCTTGTATTTGGCGTGTAAGGAGTGGGCTCTCGCATTACGCCTTCCCTCGTGGTGCGTAGGGTGCATATTCTTAGGCAGGGGTTTATCAGTGAGCATTCTGTGTACTTCGGGGAAGAGTTGTTTCGAGTCCTCGGTTAGGGGTTGGGCGTTGATCTTTATACGGTGCAAGATGGCCCTACCTACCTTGGATCGCGTGAGACGTGAGTATTGGGAAATGAGGTGTGCTTCGCACAGTTAGGGTAGTGTGTTGTGTATGCCAAGGGCTAGAAATCTGTCTGTAGGCGTGTTATGCTGAAGACTGAGGGCTGTCTTGTAAGCTTGACGGATGAGTCACTCTATCTTTTCCTTTTCCGCTTTATAGAGGTGCAGGTACAGTAGAGTGTACACGAACCTACTGAGGACGAATGCCTGGGTCAGTCGGCAGAGGTCGTCCTCCCTCATGCCACGCCTCTTGTTGGCTATTCGTCGTATGAGCCGGATGGTTGGATTGACATGGCGGTTAGTTTGCATATCCTTTCGGTATTCCTGCGGTTGCTCTGAATGAGCATCCTGAAAATTCTAATTGTTGATACTTCTTTGATAGGCTGTCCTCCGACAGGAAAACGAATGCGATACACTGAAATATTTCCAGTGGTTCTATGTTTGACTGGTGTCTGACGCTGCCCACGCAGCAGTCCACATAGACCCTATCGGGGGCCCGCCCGAGATTTCTTTGTTGGCTTTCAGCTGTGTTCCAGGTTGATCGCTGCCCCTGGGATTACTCGCAAGATATATCTAACGTGTAAAGTGACACAGTTCGTGCCGATCGTGCGGCGTATGTTTCCGCCCCACCACTACACAGTGGCGTTTACGGTACTCCTCTGATGGGGCTTGGACAGATAGGTCGCCGCGGCTTGCGGCGGGGGCTAGCCTGCCACAGAATGTTTATCTGTTGTAGGCCGTCATTGCACCCGCCACCGTTGCGGTGGCCGACGACGGCTGTTGTTGCGGCGCGCGTCTTTCTCTCCCTCTTCCCTTTTCTTTCTTCTCTATTTTCTCTTCCGTCTGCACGAGGCAGCGGAGGTTTGGTTTGGTAAAACTTTATTTCCCACAGTAGGGGTGCTGAAGGACAGTTGCCTAGGCGCCAGGTGTAAAGGGCAACTCCCACGTCGGCACAGAGCCCGAAGCTCTCCGCCGCCGCGCGGGCCTCCTGGACAGCCCGAAGATGATCATGTAGTGAAGCACTTTTTAACACTTTGTCCCAATGTTCCTTGTTCTTGGCGTAGGCGTCGCTCGATGCACAACCAGACAGCTACAGAGCCAGCAGGCCCGTGCATTTTCTTTTCCTTATTCCTACAGCCACAACACTCATTCTACGCATCTTCATGAGGCACTGCCCACGTGAGACGCAGCTGTCCAGCTTGAGTCATCCACCCGAAAATCAAGGGCCATCGATTATGCAATGTCATCGGCACTTCAGAACTCATTGTTGGCTGCGATGCATGCCTCCATAGATATGCTTACATATACAATACATATACCAGGTAAGCCATTAACGTTGGCTGCGTCGCCGTATAAATGAAGGGTGATACAGTCGCAGGCTAATGGGTGCAAGGGCACACCGTGGCGCCACCTCTCGGAAACATTAGGATGACGAACTAAGTGGGATAACGCGCGTTCAACTGCTGCTGTAGGACGCTTTCCTAGGCAGTTTAGTTTCGCGTTAGTATTACGTTTATAATAATAATAATAATAATAATAATAATAATAATAATAATAATAATAATAATAATAATAATAATAATAATAATAATAATAATAATAATAATAGTAATAATAATAATAATAATAATAATAATTGGTTCACAGGAAGGGCAATGCGCAGTTTCTCTCAAAGATGTTTCTGTGGACACCTGACCCGCGCCGTAAGGGAAGATAGGAAAGTGGGATTAAAAGAGGAAACAGAGAAAGGGGAGCCATAGTGGAGGGCAACGAGTATTACGTTTATTCATTTAACATAAACCTCGGTCTGGGCTGCATAAGTTAAATTTGAGGTATCATAGACCCACTCATTCGTACGTAAAGCACTTCACCGAGTATGAGTTATCGAGGTTGGCGAGTTTTAACTACTGCGACTACGGCGGGCACCGGTTGCAGCATTGCTGTTGCTATTATGGTAAAAAGAAACTAAAGCTGCCACACAGCCAGTCAGATGTAAGCGGTCACTGAGCAGTTATCGGATTCCTCCGCAAGTGCAGTAGAGCTGTCGAGGGTGAGCGCCTTCGAATAGCGCTGGCGGAAGCGACACTTTGCCTTCTCCGCTGAACGTAGTAGAGCAGACAGGTTTGACTGTGGGGAAGACGTGGAATAACATTTATAGCAAGTTTGAAGAAATGCCTTCCACGCAACGAATTTTGGACACTGAATACCATCATTGGCGCTCTTGGTTCGAGCGGAAAAGAAGACTTCTTGTTTTTTTTGCTATTACCCCAGCATATCAGATAACATGCAGATAATGCTCTATATTTCGCTTATTCGCGTGCTGTGTCATTTGAAGTCACTACAGCACAGGAGACGTTCCCAGAGAGAAATCACCACGAATACCGCTGCCCGTAGCGGCAAAAGCTTCTAGTTAACTTCAGTGAAAATTTCATGTCAACGCCTTCACTCTAATTTAAGATCATCTAGCTTTCGCACGATCTTTCATTCTTCTCGGAGGGTACTGCTCCGTGAAGAAGCCAGCAACGTTTCTATCCTTCCAGCAGTAGGATCGTTAGCTGCACAAGTGATCAGTACAATCTAAAACGCGCGCACCGTTTCTTCTGCCGCTCACCGAACCATTTAGCGCGAACTCTCTGGATGAAACCTTGCTCGCTTAAATGCCTGTTCCGCATATGACAATGACCACTCGTTTCACTGTCCGTTGAAATCTTGGTTAAGGAGGATTTTGTAAGCTTATTTTTCGGGCAGCAATGGGAGCTTACGCCGGGCTCCTTTACTTTCGTCCGGGTACAGAGCAGAAACGGAAAGTAGCAACAGCCTAAATAAGCTTCAGCATCCTCAGCAACGATGCAAGATCAAAACGTGTAATGCTGTCGTTATCAAACAAAACTAGAGACATAAACACAGCTATTAGCTTTTAAAATAAGCAAATTCAACCCAGTGTCTGCGTCAGCAGCAAAAAAAAAAAAAAAGATTCGTGTGAGCCCACTCGCTTCCCTAGATCGACACTAGCTCCGATCACTCCAGTGGTGGCGCTCTCGTGCCTACCATGGAGAAGAAGAGTCGGGCAGCTTCCGAACGGTGCTCGAGTCTGGAGAATCTCAACTCCTCAGTAGCCGCGCATTGAGAGTTCTGAGGAAGGCCGAGGGAAGGCGATCCGGATTTGCCTCGGTCTTCCTCAGAACTCTCAATGTGCAGCTACTTTGACCGAGGCAGGCTCGTGGTCACTACAAGTTCAGACCACGCGGCGGGCGCTCCGACACATCGATCGTTTACAGCGCGCAGCGAACAGCGGCCCGCTATTACTTCGGCGGCGACAAAATCGCCACTCACGCATGGAAGCGGCGCTGCTCGAGTACGAGGAGCTCACCAATGCAACGCCACCTTACTACCTGTGCTCACCCTGGCCCGCTGCTACGGCGGTTCAGCGAGAGATCGTCGGCATCGCGGGGAAACGCGCCACACCACTCTGTGCAGTGCAGCAGCCGACCGGAGCCGTCATCTACGAGGCACTCCAACACCACCTCCTCGTTTACACCGAAGGCAATCCGTGGCCAGAGACAGTGGCTCGCTAGCAGCGGCGGCTACCATCCGCACCCTGCAACTAACTGCACATACAGCTGCAACTGTCATACATGGGTTCTTCTACCACGGCGGAGCTGCTGGGCCTACGCCCAGCTGGATCTGTTGCTGGAACTGACTCCGCCGCCACCCAGGTGTGCCGTGCTATGCGACTCCCGCGCTCCCCTCCGCCGCCTTCGAATCATCGGACGGGGAACTCCGCTGTTGTGTCATTCGCACGCGTCTCGAGCGCTTGGCGGAGCCCGGCTGCGTTATGCGGGCACAGTGGATCCCCGGGCACTGCAGCATTGAGGGGAACGAACGTGCCGACGAGCTCGCTACCGCAGCACGTGAACTCCTTCCTAGCGACGAGCAACTCGCTTTGGAGGACATACGTGCGGTAATCGACAACTACCTCCGGAAGCAGCACAACGACCCACGCATCGTGAAAGGTGAGCACATTCACAGTGTCAGCGGCCGCCCGCTGACTCGGCTTTAACGCGCAATGATCCTCCGTGCACGCATTGGATGTGTGTGGCCTGGGGAATGACGGATGCGCCACGGGCTTGCCACCAGTGACGTGTGGGACGGCTGTGGTGCCGTAGAAACTCTCGAACGTCTTCTACTGCACTGCGCCGCGTTAGCCGAACCGCGACGTGAGTTGCTGGCGGCTTACAGAGCGCAGGGGGTAATCCCGGACAGCGTAGCTGTGCGCCTGTGGCCGCCAGGCAGATCGTGCGTACGCGAGCGAACACACGTGAGCCTGTGTGAATATATCGAACAGGCGGGCTTGATGACCCGCTTATTTCACTTCAACGGATAGTGCGCGCTGTGACCGAACACTCCGCGTGTGCTATTCTGGACGATAACGGTCGATCGCCCCACGTCGGCCGTCATTGCTTTGTAAAGTGTGCACATCCGGGCGTCGGAAACACTTACACGGACGCAGAGCTAGTGCGAAGGACCGCCCGATGTGCCGAGTGCTCAGTGACCTAAGACATTTGCGGGTGGGCCTCAAGCAAACTACTGTATATTGTTCTATAGCGTATATTTTTATTTTTATTTTTATCTACCCTTTCCTTTCTCCCTATTGCTCACCTTTTTTATTTCTTCTACCCCTTCCTCGCTATCCCTTTATTTCCGCCGCCCCAGTTCAAGTGCTTCAGATAGCAGATACAGGGGTTGGCAAACATGTTTTCCTTTCTTTTTTACATAAATACAATAAACACTACCACCCCCACCCCGAGGCTGCAGTCTGGCGTCTGGCCATCGATAATAGGAAGAACGAACGGCGTAAGGCAAAGGGAAGCGAGAGGCGGAGACACCGTAGTAGAGAGAGGAGCACCTAGCCAAGAGACGGCGTCGGGACGTAGAGCTGCGTGCCTTGGCCTCGCTGGAATGCAATGCGGCGATGTAGGACGACGTGAAGGCCCGCTGTGTAACCAATCACGTGATTAGCTTCAGCGAAGCCTGTACCTCTCGCTATGTACGTATATCCTGCCATAGCTGAGCTAAGCCACTGCAAATTTTATTATTAATTTCTTTTGTCATCAAATAATAATAACTTCATTAACTCACTATTGCCTATCACGCAGCAATCGCAATGACTAGAATCACAAATTACCATTACATAATTTTTACATGGCCTATAATTATTTCCGAAACGCGGTGCCGAGAACACGTATACTTCGACGTCGGCGTTATTTCGGCCGAACGAGCTATCGCTAAACATTCGTTGGTTGGCAAGAAATACGCACGAATCCATACCCTCTGTACCGGGTAGTCACCGTCAGAGCTGTGGCCAATTTAGAGAAAAAAAACTTCGAGAACATTAGAGAGATCACATTTAAGGAATGCGAATGCCTGGACGTTGCAGCTGCACGTGGTAGTACATCGCACACTCCTTGTATAGCTTTGGCTAGCAACTCCAAGGCTTGTGGCACACTGTGGAAGTTGGGGCGTGTCAAATTTCAACCCTAGCTTTTTGGCCATCCTTTTGGTTGTGACTGACCACCACGCTTTGTTGGCTTTCCTCACTGTAGGACCCTACAGTCCGGCTTGGTCGCTGGGCATTGCGCCTCCGAGAGTATTCTTACACCGTTGCCTAGAAGTCAGGGCGTCTACATCAAGACGCTGACTGCCTGTCTCGTCACCTTGTGGAACCGTCAGATCCTGCTGTGCTTGCTTTCCCCACACTCTACACGCGGGCACAGCACTTTGTCTTTGTCGTCCCTTGACAATATCTGAAGCCATCTGGCTATTTTTAAAGACAAATGTTTGTACTTTTGCTAATGTTATTCGATAAGACAAAGACATGACAGGTTTTCCAAATTTTTATTTCTGGAAGAAAAATTTGCGATTTCTGTGTTGCTTGCTAGATTTGAACCTGATTGGCAGTATTAGAAGCCAGCACGCCACCGACGCCGGCGTTTATTCCAGTGAAGAGACACGGGTCTCCAAAGCCTCAAAACTCGCATTTACAGACAATTCAAAAGATTTGATGTCAGATATCCTGTACCAGCTTTTTTATTCATCAAGGAGTTCAGCACACATTTGTACCGTAGGTTCATTTCCACCATTCGTCAAATGATCATAATAAGCGGAATCACTCCAGGAACCTGTGTTGGCACCAGACAGATGGTTCTGTTAAGGAGAGCCCGGGTTTGATTACAAATCCCACTTAGAAGAAGCCGGTTTACTAGACCGGAAATATGATGAAGCATACATAAAGCCACATTCATGTGGTCGAGGGAACAGCAGCATACATCTGTCGTCAGACCAAATCCACCGATAATTGACAAGGTAACATACCTGAATGATGAATAGGACCACGGCCGCTCGATGGAAGCGCTTCCATCGAGCGGCCGTGATAGGACTGTGCTGCGGTCGCCATAGCCCACTAAAAGCAGCCGTGGACTACTCTTTTATACCGTGATCCGGGATATCACAAAATTCGCCCTTTCGATGATTGGACAGCACACTATGACGATGACATCTACAGCACGTGAGACGCTTCCCTGGTGACAAAGAATAAAACTTGGGTGTCTTCCGCCAGGTAGATAGGACGTCTCAATAGACTGGAGTCCAAGTCAGATTCCTCCCGCACCATTAACGTAGACACGACATATATTATGATGAGCCTGCCCAAAAATAATAAAACATAATGGGCCTCTGCCCGTGCCATTAAGTATAAAGGGATGGGTACATAGTATACATGTGCTGGCTAGCACATCCAGTGGGCCTGGTGAAAAGACGGAAAGGCCAAGAGCACCGCGGCGTCCGGGACATGCGCGGTAGCATTCAGGACGATGAAGGCAGCAGTCGACGAACTGCGTGATGAACGGACAGCAGGTAAGCATTGTACCTGAGCTGCTGTCACCTAGCACTGCCTTTTTGTTTTTCCTTTTTATCTATTTTTTTAATAAAGCGAAAGCCTTACTTTAAGCCTATGTTTGCATCAAACATGTCCGCAAAATGTGGAAGCAGAATTTAACGAGTGATATGAAGTCATCGGGTGGTGGAATAATTAGTCCTGTCTGAATGTGTATAACATGATACATAAACAGCATGTCATGTGAATGTCATGATCATGTGTCTTTTAGTTTGTCATGAGTCATCATGAGTCACAATTTGAAGAAGCATGACTAAGGACATGCTTAATGGTTTGTGTTGAGTCCTTCAAAATTCATTAGTCATAGTCATACTTTATGGGTCAGAAAACGTGATGAGTGATGGGTCACAAATGTAACTTTACTATGAGAGTATCACGTGAACAGGCCACGGGTCAGTCAAGTTGCGTGAAAATATCACGTAGTTATGAGAACGTGCCCGCGACAGAAGCGAAGCCGTACCGTCGATCTCACACTTCCAGGAGCACTGCAACGAACGTGCGCAAAGAAAAAGAAACTTCCACAGTGTGCCACAAGCCTTGGAGTTGCTAGCCAATGCTATACAAGGGGTGTGCGATGTACTACCACGTGCTGCAGCAGCGTTCAAGCATTCGCATTCCTTAGATGTGATCTCTCTAATGTTCTCAGCCCCGCCGGGGCGGTGCAGTGGTTAGACGCCCGACTACTGGGCCGGAGTTTCCGGGCGCGAACCCGACCATGGTGGCTGCGTTTCGATGGAGGCGAACCGAAGTGGCGTCCGTGTACTGTGCGATGTCAGCGCACGTTAAAGATCCCCAGGTGGTCGAAATTACTCCGTAGCCCTCCACTACGGCTCACCTTTCTCTTTCCACTTTCAATCCCACCTTCATCCCTTCCCTTACGGCGTGGTTCAGGTGTCCGCATAGGAAGTGTGACAGATACTGCGCCTTTCCCTTCCTGTGAACCAATATATATATATATATATATATATATATATATATATATATATATATATATATATATATATATATATATATATATATATATCTCGACGGTACCGGCAGCGGTGGCGTAGCGGCAGAACATCCGCCTCGCATGGAAGAGGACCGGGGTTCAAATCCCGGTGCCGCGCAATTCTCCACCGGATGATAAAAAGAAAAACCCGCGTGTCGATGGAACTGCATACACAGGTTTGGAGTGCGACCTGATGCCGGTGAACACCTCCGGCAACGCACTCCCTCACCAGAACAGGAGTTGGCCACCCTGGTGCAGTAATTGGCCGCAACCTCCTATGATAAACTCCATAAAACTCCGGCCCTCAGTCACAAGCGGCTGCGGAACAACTGACCACGGCGGCGGTCAGACCTGTGACGCAGCAGGGGGTGCTAAGAAAGCCTGGCTCCGCTGGACAGCCCGCCATTGGAAACTGACCCCGGCAACGTTTAATGCTGGAACCCTAGCTAGTGAAGCTAGTTTAGCAGTGCTGTTAGAGGAACTAGAGGGCATGAAATGGGATGCCATAGGACTTAGTGAGGTTAGGAGGTCAAATGAGGCATATACTGTACTGAAGGATGGGCATGTACTGTGTTATCGAGGTTTACCAGAAAGGCGACAACTAGGAGTAGGTTTCCTTGTCAATAAGTATATAGCGGGTAATATAGATGAATTCTATAGTATTAATGAGAGGGTTGCAGGCATCGTAATTAGTCTTAACAAGCGGTATAAACTGAAGGTTGTACAGGCCTATGCACCTACATGTAGTTATGATGACCAGGCAGTTGAAAGCATCTATGAAGATGTAGAATCGGCAGTGCGAAAAGTAAAAACGCAGTATGCTGTACTAATGGGCGACTTCAATGCCAAGGTAGGGAAAAAACAAGCAGGAGACAAGGCAGTAGGTGACTATGGCATTGGTTCTAGGAATAGCAGGGAGGAGTTACTAGTTGAGTTTGCAGAGCGTAATAACTTACGAATCATGAACACCTTCATCAGCAAACGAAAGAACCGGAAATGGACATGGAAAAGTCCTAAAGGAGAGACTAAAAATGAAATCGACTTCATAATGTGTTCAACCCCCGCCATTGTGCAGGATGTAGAGGTAATCGGGAAAGTGCGATTCAGTGACGACATGATGGTGAGGTTCCGAATTAGCCTAAATCTGAAGAAGGAACGCAACAGATTAGTAAGAAAGAAACCCATCAACGAATTAGCGGTGAGGGGGAGGGCAGAAGAGTTCAGGATCTCGCTACAGAATAGGTATTCAGCTCTAACTGAGTGAGGATGGCGACACACCCTGGAGGCAAGGAACAATCATTTCAGAGATATCATTACTGAGTGCGCAGTAGCAGTAGGCGGTAGGATAGTTAGAGAGGATACCGGCAAGCTGTTTAAGGAGACGAAAGATTTGATTAAGAAACGCCAGAGTATGAAAGCTTCCAATCCAAAAGACAAGATCGAATTGGCCGAGATATCAAAGCTAATCAATAAGCGCAAGGTGGCCGATATAAGGAAGTAGAACATGGAGAAAATTGAGCATGCTGTAAAGAACGGTGGAAGCCTTAAAGCGGTAAAGAAGAAATTGGGCATAGGCAAAAACCAGATGTATGCGATAAGGGACAAGGCGGGCAACGTCGTCACTAATATGGAAAAGATAGTCAAAGTAGCCGAGGAGTTCTATACAGATCTCTACAGTAGCCAAAGTAGTCAGGACCGTAATGAGATTGGCGGTAGGGAAAAACAGTCAGACGTTCCACCAGTGACGAAGGACGAGGTCAAGAAAGCACTAGAAACTATGAAAAGGGGGAAATCAGCTGGAGAGGATCAGATAACTACAGATTTGCTGAAGGACGGGGGGGGGGGATATCGTGCTAGAAAAACTGGCCACCCTGTATACGCAGTGCCTGGTGTCATCGACGGTACCGGAACCATGGAAGAATGCAAACATTATCCTCATTCACAAGAAAGGGGACTCTAAGGACCTTAAAAGTTACAGACCAATCAGCTTACTGTCTGTTACGTATAAGGTATTTACTAAGGTAATAGCTAATGGAATCAGGACCACCTTAGACTGCAATCAAGCAGAGGACCAAGCAGGGTTTTGGAAACGGTACTCTACTATCGATCATATCCATACCATCAATCAGGTGATAGAAAAATGCTCGGAATATAACCAGCCCTTACACATAGCATTTATTGATTACGAAAAAGCATTTGACTCAGTTGAAACCTCGGCGGTGATGCAGGCATTGCGAAATCAGGGGTAGACGAGCCGTACGTGAAAGTGCTGGAAGATATATATAGTGGCTGCACAGCAACCATAGTTCTGCATAAAGAAAGTAACAAAATTCCCTTAAAGAAAGGTGTTAGGCAAGGAGACACAATCTCCCCATTACTACTCACAGCTTGTTTAGAGGAAGTATTCAGAGACTTGGAATGGGAGCAGTTAGGGAGAAGGGTAGATGGAGAATACCTCAGTAATCAGCGATTTGCTGATGACATTGCCTTGCTAAGCAACTCGGGGGATGAACTGCAAATAATGATTGATGACCTAGACAGAAAAACTAGAAAGGTAGGCTTGAAAATCAATAAGCAGAAGACTAAGGTAATGTTCAACAGCCTCGGGAAGGAACAGCAGTTTACATTAGATAGCGAAATACTGGAAGTATTAGGCGAGTATGTCTACTTAGGACAGGTAGTAACCGCAGATCCGGACCATGAAAAGGAAATAACAAGAAGAATAAGATTGGGATGGAGCGAATTTGGCAGGCACTCGCAGATTATGACTAGCAGCTTACCGGTATCGCTCAAGAGGAAAGTATACAACAGTGGCATCTTGCCTGTACTCACCTATGGGGCTTAAACGTGGAGGCTAACCAAGAGAGTTCTACTTAAGTTGAGGACAACTCAGAGGGCTATAGAACGAAAAATGGTAGGGGTAACATTAAGAGATAGAAAGCGTGCAGAGTAGGTCAGAGAAATAACTCGTTACCGACATTCTAGTGGAAATTAAGAAGAAATATACATGGGCAGGACATGTAGTGCGAAGAGAGGATAACCGATGGTCGCTGAGGGTAACAAACTGCATTCCAAGGGAAGGAAAGCGTAGCAGGGGGCGGCAGAAAGTTAGGTGGGCGGAGGAGATTAAGAAGTTCGCTGGCGTCAAGTGGATGCAGCTAGCACATAACCGGGTTAAGTGGAGAAATATGGGAGAGGCCTTCGCCCTGCAGTGGGTACAGTCAGGCTGCTGCTGCTTCTGATGATGATATGTATATATATACATAAACTTGAAGTAGGTGACACTCGGTGGAAAAAACACTAATCCGACGTTTCGGCCGGGGTCCGGCCTTTGTCAAGGAATGTAGAAAGAAGCTGTCGGTTCCCATTTCTTATATACATGCACAATCGAAGAACACGTGACCAGCCACTGTCAACAAATAAACACCAAAATATCAAAAACAAGATTTCACACACGTGATGTGATGGCGGTGCAAGGTATATAGACTGAATTACACGTATTGCGCTTAGGTCATGCATTTAATATGTTGCACAAAGAAAAGAAGATATATCACTAAAGAGATTGTTGTCACTATCAACGCACAAAACAAAATATCGCGAGGTTATAATGGGTGGAGTACATGTCACATTTAATCCTGCAATATTCCGGAGGGGGAGGGGGGGATCGATCTACTGAATTATCATTCTCATTGGTAGGCGAGAGTAGCAGATAACACGTCAGTAGAATTTAACAGTGAAATATAACTGTGATTTAGCGCGGTTCAGTTCAGTTCAGTCGTTCAGTCGTGTCCGACTCTTCGTGACCCTATGGACCATTTCACGCCACGCTTTCCGGTCTCTCACTATCTTCCTAACATCACATAACTTCATCTGCAGTGCCTCGAGGATGCCATCTAACCATCGCGTTCGCTGCCTACCCCTTCTCCGGCGACCGTCAACCTTTCCCAACATCAAATCTTTCTCCAGCGACTCCTCTCTTCTCATCAGATGACCAAAGTAGCTGAGCTTTAACTTTAGAATTTGACCCTCCAATGATCAGTCACGGTTTATGGTCGACAATATCGACTGATTTGATCTTCTGGCAGTCCAAGGAACTCTCAAGAGTCTTCGCCAGCACCACAATTCAAACGCGTCAATTCTTCGGCAGTCAGCCTTTTTCACAGTCCAACCCTCGCATCCATACATCACAACTGGAAAGACCATAGCACGAGTTATACGGATCTTCATTGGCAGACTAATGTCTCTGCTCTTTACTAGGCGGTCAAGGCTAACCACTGCTCTTTTTCCCAGAAGCAGGCGTCTCCTAATTTCATGGCTGCAGTCTCCTTCCGAGGTAATCTTGGATCCCAAGAAGAGAAAATCTGTCACAGCTTCCACTTCTTGTCCATTGATGCTCCAGGACTTGATAGGGCAAGACGCCATGATCTTTGTCTTTTTAATGTTCAATTTAAGCCCAAACTTCTCACTCTCTTCTTGTACGCGCATCAGAAATCTCTTGAGTTCCACTTCACTTTCTGCCATTAAAGTTGTATCATCCGCATATCTAAGGTTGTTGATACGTTTTCCAGCAATCTTCACTCCAGCTGAAGACTCGTCCAGACCGGCCTTCCTTATGATGCACTCTGCATATAGGTTAAATAGGCAGGGCGACAGTATGCAGCCTTGCCTCACTCCTTTCTCAATCGGAAACCAATCAGTAAGACCATGCCCAGTTCTGACTGTGGCCACTTGTCCTTCATACAGGTTCCTGAGGAGACAGATGAGGTGAATTGGAACTCCCATCTCTTGGAGAGCTTGCCACAATCTGCTGTGATCTACGCAGTCAAACGCTTTCGCATAATCAATAAAGCAAAAGTAGATGGTTTTCTGGAACTCTCTTGCTTTTTCCATGATCCAGCGGAGGTTGGCAATTTGGTCTCAAGTTCCTCTGCCCTTGCGAAACCCAGCTTGCACGTCCGGAAGCTCCCGATCCACATACTGCTGCAGCCTACCTTGGAGGATTTTCAACATCACCTTGCTAGCATGCGAAATAAGCGCGATCGTGCGGTAGTTGGAACAATCTTTTGCACTGCCTTTCTTTGGAATGGGGATGTAAACTGACCTCCTCCAATCCTGTGGCCACTGCAGGGTTGTCCAAATCTTCTGACATAATGTATGCAGAATGTTAACAGCGTCATGGTTGAGGTTCTGAAGCAACTCAGCTGGAATGCCATCACTTCCGCTGGCTTTCTTCTTAGCAAGGCTGGCTAAGGCCCATTCAACTTCACTCTTCTGGATGCCCGACTCGAGATCAGTAATCACAACTGTCTTATGTTGGGCTTGCACATTCGGGTCCTTCTTGTACAGTTCTTCTGTGTATTCCTGCCACCTCTTCTTTATCTCTGAGGCTTCAGTGAGGTCCTTGCCTCGTTTGTCCTTTATCACGCCCAGCTTAGCACAGAAGCTTCCTTTGATATCTTTGATTGCCTTATACAGAGCTCTTGTGTTCCTTAATTGGCTGTTGTCCTCAACTGCTTGGCACTGTATGTTCAGGAAGGCATTCTTATCTCTCCTTGCTATTTTCTGAAAATCCGCATTGAGAATCTTGTATCTTTCTCTTTCCCCCATAACTTTTGCCATCCTCCTTTCCTCAGCTATTTGCAAAGCCTCTTCAGATAACCAGTTTGCTTTCTTGCATTTCTTTTGCTTTGGAACTACATTAGTAGCAACTTCTTGTCTTATATCACGAACATCACTCCACATCTCTTCTGGCTCTCTGTATTCTAGATCTAATTCTTGAAATCGATTCCTCACTTGCACAGCATATTCTAATGGAATTTGATCCAGATCATACTTGAAAGGCCTTCTAGTTTTCTGCGTTTTCCTCAATCGAAGCTTAATTTTGGCAACAAGAAGCTGATGATCGCTGCCACAATCGGCCCCAGGCCTTGTTTTTGCTGCTTGTATAGCGCTTCTCCATCTCTGCCGGCAAAGAATATAATCGATCTGATTCCTGTACAGACCGTCTGGTAAAGTCCATGTGTACAGGCGCCTCTTGTGGTGTTGAAAATGAGTATTCGCTATGGTCAGGTTGTTTTCTTGACAAAACTCTACTAGCCTCTGTCCAGCTTCATTTGACTCGCCAAGACCGAACTTGCCTACAATTCCGGATATTTCTTCACTCCCGACCTTAGCATTCCAGTCTCCTATGAGAAAAACGACGTCTGATGATGGGGTGCGCTTTAAAAGGCATTTTAGGTCCGCATAAAATCTCTCAACGTCAGCTTCTTCAGCAGTAGTGGTCGGTGCATAAACTTGGATAACTGTTATGTTGAAAGGGTGACCTTGGATCCGAAGTGAAATCATTCGGTCGTTTTTGGGGTTGTACCCTAGCACTGCTTTGCCCATTCTTCTGTTTACTATGAGAGCGACCCCATTCCTTCTCTTGGATTCGTGCCCACAATAAAAGACATAATGGTCGCCGGAGTTAAATTCTCCCATTCCGGTCCACTTGAGGTCGCTGATACTCAAGATATCAATGTTCAATCTGTTCATTTCTCGCTTGACAACATCCAGTTTACCTTGCGTCATAGATCTTACATTCCATGTTGCTATGCGATATATCTCCTTGGAACATCAGACTTTCCGGTCGCTTCCCGACACATCCACAACTGAGCGTCCTTTTGGCTTTAGCCCAGCCGCTTCATTCGTCCTGGAGCTACTAGGAACCGCCCTTTGTTCATCCCCAGTAACATGTGGGACGCCTTCCAACCTGGGGGGCTCATCTTCCGGCACCATATCATTATTGGTATTGTGACTGGCCATAGGGTTTTCTTGGCAGGAAATACTGGAGTGGGTTGCCATTACCTTCTCCAGTGAATCACATTTTGTCAGAACTCTCTGCCGTGACCTTTCTATCTTGGGTGGCCCTACACAGCAGAGCTCACGACTTGATCGAGTTTCGCAAGCCCCTCCGCCACGACAAGGCAGTGATCCATGAAGGGGTACACACACACAAAAAAGTAAACAGTCACTCAAATCGCGGCATGGTGACAAAACTCGATTTTCTGCTCAATGCTATGGGGACAAAAAGAAGCAGTTAAAGTTAACTATTCCTAACAGTGTTGATAACAAAAGGAATTGTGGGCAAGGTTATTGGATAAATTGTAATGATCAGTGCATGTTACGGCGGGAAGCAATAGATCGTGAGAAACTGGCAAACATCAAAACGATCAGTGCAAGTAAAGCATATATGTATATATATATGTATATGTTCTCAAAGTTTTTTTCTATAAATTGGCCACGGCCCTGACGGTGACTACCCGGTACAGAGGGTATTGATTCGTGCGTATCTCGTGCCACTAAAGAATGTTTAGCGATAGAAGTTATTGTTATTATTTGATGACAAAAGAAATTAATAGTAAAATTTGCAGTGGCTTAGCTCAGCTATGGCAGGATATACGTACATAGCGAGAGGTAAAGGCTTCGCCCAGGCTAATCACGTGATTGGTTACACAGCGGGCTTTCACGTCGTCCTACATCGCCGCATTGCATTCCAGCGAGGCCAAGGCACGCAGCTCCACGTCCCGACCCCGTCTCTTGGCTAGGCGCTCCTCTCTCTACTACGCCGGCTCCACCTCTCGCTTCGCTTTGCCTTACGCCGTTCGTTCTTCCTATTATCGATGGCCAGACGCCAGACTGCATCCTCGGGGTGGGGGTGGTAGTGGTTATTGTATTTATATAAAAAAGAAAGGAAAACATGTTTGCCAGCCCCTGTATCTGCTATCTGAAGCACTTGAACTGGGGCGGCGGAAATAAAGGGATAGCGAGGAAGGGGTAGAGGAAATAAAAAAGGTGAGCGATAGGGAGAAAGGAAATGGGTAGAAAAAAATAAAAAGAAATATATACACTATAGAACAATATACAGTAGTTTGCTTGAGGACCCGAAAACGTCTTAGGTCACTGAGCACTCGGCACATCGGGCGGTCCTTCGCACTAGCTCTGCGTCCATGTACGTGTTTCCGACGCTGGGATGTGCACACTTTACAAAGCAATGACGGCCGACGTGGGGCGATCGACCGTTATCGTCCAGAATAGTACACGCGGAGTGTTCGGTCACAGCGCGCACTATCCGATGAAGTGAAATAGGCGGGTCATCAAGCCCGCCTGTTCGATATATTCACACAGGCTCACGTGTGTCCGCTCGCGTACGCGCGATCTGCCTGGCGGCCACAGGCGCACAGCTACGCTGTCCGGGATTACCCCCTGCGCTCTGTAAGCCGCCAGCAACTCACGTCGCGGTTCGGCTAACGCGGCGCAGTGCTGTAGAAGACGTTCGAGAGTTTCTACGGCACCACAGCCGTCCCACACGTCACTGGTGGCAAGCTCGTGGCGCATCCGTCATTCCCCAGGCCACACACATCCAATGCGTGCACGGAGGATCATTGCGCGTTGCAGCCGAGTCAGCGGGCGGCCGCTGACACTGTGAATGTGCTCACCTTTCACGATGCGTGGGTCGTTGTGCTGTTTCCGGAGGTAGTTGTCGATTACCGCACGTATGTCCTCCAAAGCGAGTTGCTCGTCGCTAGGAAGGAGTTCACGTGCTGCGGTAGCGAGCTCGTCGGCACGTTCGTTCCCCTCAATGCTGCAGTGCCCGGGGATCCACTGTGCCCGTATAACGCAGACGGGCTCCGCCAAGCGCTCGAGACGTGCGCGAATGACACAACAGCGGAGTTCCCCGTCCGGTGGTTCGAAGGCGGCGGAGGGGAGGGCGGCGCGGGAGTCGCATAGGACGGCACACCTGGGTGGCGGCGGAGTCAGTTCCAGCAATAGATCCAGCTGGGCGTAGGCCCAGCAGCTCCGCCGTGGTAGAAGAACCCATGAATGACAGTTGCAGCTGTATGTGCAGTTGCAGGGTGCGGATGGTAGCCGCCGCTGCTAGCGAGCCACTGTCTCTGGCCACGGATTGCCTTCGGTGTAAACGAGGAGGTGGTGTTGGAGTGCCTCGTAGATGATGGCTCCGGTTGGCTGCTGCACTGCACAGAGTGGTGTGGTGCGTTTCCCCGCGATGCCGACGATCTCTCGCTGAACCGCCGTAGCAGCGGGCCAGGATGAGCGCAGGTCGTAGGGTGGCGTTGCATTCGTGAGCTCCTCGTACTCGAGCAGCGCCGCTCCCATGCGTGAGTGGCGATCTTGTCGCCGCCGTTCGCTGCGCGCTGTAAGCGATCGATGTGTCGGGGCGCCCGCCGCGTGGTCTGAACTTGTAGTGGTACCGAGCCTGCCTCGGTCAAAGTAGCTGCACATTGAGAGTTGTGAGGAAGACCGAGGCAAATGCGGATCGCCTTGCCTCGGCCTTCCTCAGAACTGTTTATGCGCAGCTACTGACGAGTTGAGATTCTCCAGTCTCCAGCACCGTTCGGCAGCTGCCCGACTCTTCTTCTCCATGGTAGGCACGAGAGCGCCACCACTGGAGTGATCGGAGCTAGTGTCGACCTAGGGAAGTGAGTGGGCTCACACGAATCTTTTTTTTTTTTGCTGCTGACGCAGACACTGGGTTGAATTTGCTTATTTTAAAAGTTAATAGCTGTGTTTATGTCTCTAGTTTTGTTTGATAACGACAGCATTACACGTTTTGATCTTGCATCGTTGCTGAGGATGCTGAAGCTTATTTAGGCTGTTGCTAGACTCCGTTTCTGCTCTGTACCCGGACGAAAGTAAAGGAGCCCGGCGTAAGCTCCCATTACTGCCCGAAAAATAAGCTTACAAAATCCTCCTTAACCAAGATTTCAATGGACAGTGAAACGAGTGGTCATTGTCATATGCGGAACAGGCATTTAAGCGAGCAAGGTTTCATCCAGAGAGTTGGCGCTAAATGGTTCGGTGAGCGGCAGAAGAAACGGTGCGCGCGTTTTAAATTGTACTGATCACTTGTGCAGCTAACGATCCTACTGCTGGAAGGATAGAAACGTTGCTGGCTTCTTCACGGAGCAGTACCCTCCGAGAAGAATGAAAGATCGTGCGAAAGCTAGATGATCTTAAGAGTGAAGGCGTTGACACGAAATTTTCACTGAAGTTAACTAGAAGGTTCTGCCGCTACGGGTAGCGGTATTCGTGGTGATTTGTCTCTGGGAACGTCTCCTGTACTGTAGCGACTTCAAATGACACAGCATGGAATAAGCGAAATATAGAGCATTATCTGCATGTTATCTGATATGCTGAGGTAATAGCAAAAAAAAAAAAGAAGTCTTCTTTTCCGCTCGAACCAAGAGCGCCAATGACGGTATTCAGTGTCAAAAATTCGTTGCGTGGAAGGCACTTCTTCAAACTTGCTATAAATGTTATTCCACGTCTTCCCCACAGTCAAACCTGTCTGCTCTACTACGTTCAGCGGAGAAGGCAAAGTGTCGCTTCCGCCAGCGCTATTCGAAGGCGCTCACCCTCGACAGCTCCACTGCACTTGCGGAGGAATCCAATCACTGCTCAGTGACCGCTTACATCTGACTGGTTGTGTGGCAGCTTTAGTTTCTTTTTTACCATAATTGCAACAGTAATGCTGCAACCGGTGCCCGCCGTAGTCGCAGTAGTTAAAATTCTCCAACCTCGATAACTCATACTCGGTGAAGTGCTTTACGTACGAATGAGTGGGTCTATGATACCTCAAATTTAACTTATGCAGCCCAGACCGAGGTTTATGCTAAATGAATAAACGTAATACTCGTTGCCCTCCACTATGGCTCCCCTTTCTCGGTTTCTACTTTAAATCCCACCTTCCTCTCTTCCCTTACGGCGCGGGTCAGGTGTCCGAAACAAGGCGTCCGTGCGCAGTGCGATGTCAGCGCACGTTAAAGATCCCCAGGTGGTCGAAATTATTCCGTAGCCCTCCACTACGGCTCCTCTTTCTCTCTTTCCACTTTCACTTCCACCTTCCTCCCTTCCCTTGCAGCGCGGTTGCGGTGTCCACAGAAAACAAATGAGACAGTTACCGCGCCTTTCCCTTCCTATAAAATTAATCATAAAAGAAATAAATCAAAACATGTCCGAAACGAAGAGGCGTCCGTGTGCTGTACGATGTCAGCGCACATTAAAGATCCCCAGGTGTCCACAGAAACATCTTTGAGAGAAACTGCGCATTTCCCTTCCTGTGAACCAATTAATAATATTATTATTATTATTATTATTATTATTATTATTATTATTATTATTATTATTATTATTATTATTATTATTATTATTATTATTATATTATTATAAACGTATTACTGACGCGAAACTAAACTGCCTAGGAAAGCGTCCTACAGCAGCAGTTGAACGCGCGTTATCCCACTTAGTTCGTCATCCTAATGTTTCCGAGAGGTGGCGCCACGGTGTACCCTTGCACCCATTAGCCTGCGACTGTATCACCCTTCATTTACACGGCGACGCAGCCAACGTTAATAGCTTACCTGGTATATGTATTGTATATGTAAGTATATCTATGGAGGCATGCATCGCAGCCAACAATGAGTTCTGAAGTGCCGATGACGTTGCCTAATCGATGGCCCTTGATTTTCGGGTGGATAACTCAAGCTGGACAGCTGCGTCTCACGTGGGCAGTGCCTCATGAAGATGCGTAGAATGAGTGTTGTGGCTGTAGGAATAAGGAAAAGAAAATGCAAGGGCCTGCTACTGGCTCTGTAGCTGTCTGGTCGATGCCTACGACGTATGCTACGCATGCGGCAAGATTGGGCACAGGCAAGACGTCTGCCCATATCCAACCAGTACCCGCTGCCGAGGCTGCGGGCTAAGAAATCAGCCAGAGGAGCATGCCTGCGAACCGAAGTGTCTTCTCTGCGGGAAAAAGCATCAGTTAGGGGACCCGACATGCAGGGAACTCTACAGGAAGCCTCACTAGGTTAAACAACGCGACGCGGCCCAGGCCGAGGCTAGGGCCGAACAAGACAAGAGCGGAGCGACCACGGGCAGAGGCAGGCCTCCAAAGAAGGTCATGCTTCCACCTGCGGCCAAAAAACGACCCGAGTCCAGGGACACAAGTGCACCCAAGCCGCCACCCAGAGACCAGACCCACTGGCCGGACCTGCGGGAACCAGGAGAAAAGAAGACCCACTCTGGTATGCCTGTCAGCTTCGCAAGCGCGGTCTCCCATGATATGACACCAGAATTAGAGGCACAGGCCAATATGTTTAAAAAAGAGATAGAAAAGAGAGATGAGGAAAATCGCCATCTAAAAGAAATAATTAAAACTCTAATGGTAACAGTAAACCAACTCAAAGAGCAAGTTGGGCAGCTAACGAACACTACAGTGCAAGCTACGCAGGCGGTGCAAAAAAGACCGCTTACCCCTGTCCAGAGAATAGCCGCCCCACAGGCGCAGCACGAGGGCAGCATGGGTGTAGATACGGTAGGCACCGCAAAGAGGAAGGCAGAGGATCATGAGACGGCTCAACCCGAGAGAAACAAAAAGATGCACAAAAACATTAACGAGAGCGAACTAGAAGCACGCCTCAAGGAACACGAGAAAAGCATACTAAGCAATATAAGCGATATCATAGATAAGAAAGTCCAGGCTATAACAAATCAAATGAACTCACTTCTGACCGTGCTAGGAGGCGAAGAAAGAGCTCATCCCGATCCGAAGCCTCCCTCGAGGCCGGAAGCCCCGTTCTCTCACTCATCATGGACAAGACAGGGACCATAATTTGGCAGTGGAACTGCAGGGGCTTCAAAAAGAAAAAAGCATTGCTGCAACAGCACATTCTAAATCAAGGAGAGCCTTCGCTTGCTATGGCGTTACAAGAAACAGGAAAGCCCCCAGTCAAAATTTCAGGGTATCGCACATTCGACAGCGGAAGAGGCGACAAATCTAGAGTAGCCACCCTAGTCAAGAATAACATTGCGGCCATTGAACATGACGCAAGTACAGATGAAGTGGAGGCCGTACTCGTAGAAATTCTCACCGGCAAAAAGAATAGGGGAAACATATTCGTCCTGAACGCCTATAGCCCCCTCGTCACAAAAAGGCACAGTTTGAGGCGACATTTAAGAAAGCGTTGAGGACAGCAAAATCATGCCCTCTGCTCATAGTGGGGGATTTTAACGCAAATCATCACGAATGGGCTTACTCCAAAATCGATAAGAAAGGTAGAATGCTGTGGGAGGCGATTCAGAAGACAGGACTCTCGCTATTCACGGATCCGAACAAGCCAACCAGAACGGGCAACAGCATCTGCTGTGACACATCACCGGACCTAACACTAGGACACAGGACGGGCAAAACGTTGTGGAAGAACACGGGCGAAAATCTTGGCAGCGATCACTTTATAATCGAAATCCAAATTGATAGGAAACTAGGGGTGCCCATACATAATTCAAAACAGGCCACCGCAACTGACTGGGACAAATTCAGGGATATCAGATGAACAGCAGACTTAGGCGAAATCGGAAACATAATAGAGTGGACGTCAACCGTTGTCTCACACGTAAAACAGGCCACCGAAACAATAGAGGGAGATGACCTCCCATTCCGATTAGACAACAAACTTAGAAATATGTGGAACCGAAAAACAATTCTCGAGAATAAGCTAAAGCGCCAGAAATGAACAGGAAGCTCAGGAAGAAAATAGCCGATCACAATAGAGAAATAGAGAGCTACGCATTCAAACTAGAAGAGAAAAGGTGGGATCAAAAATGCGACGAGCTAGAGAAGAATATGAGCCATCCCAACACGTGGCGGATGCTGCGTCACCTCATAGACCCCACCAACACCAAAACCCACGCTAACATTGAGCAAATCAAGGCCAGATACAAATTTGACGGAACCGATGAACAGCTCATCGACCGACTTAAAGACATATATATAGGCCCCGCATTCCCGGAAGTGGATAAAGAATATCAGGGGGCGGAGAATCCGCTACTGGACGAACCCATTCTAGTAGCAGAGGTCAGAGCTGCGCTCTTTGACCTCAAAAGAATCACAGCACCTGGACCAGACAAGATAACCTACGGCATGCTTAGGAACTTAGACAACAACTCTATAGTTCACCTTACAGCATATTTTAACAAAGTTTGGGAATCCGGGGATGTCCCTAAACACTGGAAACATGCCAACATAATTTTAATCCATAAGGGCAAAATCCCGGGTATAGAAAATCTCAGGCCAATTTCACTGACCTCGTGTCTAGGCAAATTAATGGAGAAGGTAATTCAGACGCGACTAACTCGATTCGCGGAAGAAAACAGCATCTGGCCGCACGAGATGGTAGGTTTCAGACCACACCTTAGCGCTCAAGATACCATGCTAAGGCTCAAACACGATATAATAGACAAACAAAAGACCAAAGATACAAGAGCAATATTGGGCATAGACTTAACCAAAGTGTTTGATAATGCCAGCCACTCGGCAATCCTTGACGGCCTGTCAGATATTAGCGTAGGGAAGAGGACCTTAGATTACGTCAAATCATTTCTCAAAGACAGAACAGCAACTCTACATATGCAGAGCCTCAGCTCGGAAGAGATTAAATTAGGAAACAGGGGCACCCCACAAGGGGCCATCTTATCCCCCTTCCTATTTAATCTAGTTATGAAAGACCTCCCGCGCAAATTAGGAAGCATCGAAGGGCTAAAAACGAGCGTCTACGCAGACGACATCAACGTTTGGCTAAATGAGGGCCGTGATGCGTCTATCGAGGAAAGGCTCCAGCGGGCAGCCGACATCATAGACCTCCATGCCAAGAATAAGAGTCTGAGCTGCTCCCCGACGAAGTCGGAACTAGTAATCATCAGGTCTCGGCCGAGGACAGCCAATGCATCTCCTCCCAGAATCTCGATAGAATTGAACGGGAAAGAAATTGTGCAAGTAGATGAGATCCGAATTCTGGGCATGCTCATAAGCAAAACAGGAAACAATTCCACGACTATAGCTAAGCTATACGCGCATGCAAACCAAGTAGTAGGCATCATCAGAAGAATCTCGGCCAGAGGTAGAGGGCTAAAGGAGAAGAACAAGTTGAGGCTGGTCCAGGCCTTTATCTTGAGTCGGATCTGCTACTCAACCCCATTCCTTAACATGAAAAAAGCAGACAAAACCAAGTTAGACGCCATAATAAGGAAATGCACGAAACGAGCACTGGGACTCCCAATCTCGACCTCAACCCTGGCACTAGAGGGAATGGGGGTGCATAACACATGGGAAGAGTTAGCGGAAGCAACGAGAACGGCGCAACTCGAACGCCTAAGTCTAACTGAGACAGGGCAACAAATTCTAAGCTGGGTAGGACTACAAGGGAACAGAGGCACTAAACACCAGACGTTCCACATTGAGTCCAAAATTAGGAAAGCCCTCACGATCTCACCGATATCCAAGAACATGCACCCACAACACGATCAGGAAAGACGCCAGCACAGAGCCAAACACTTGGTAACAAAACTAAGCAGAATGCCACCCGAGACGGTTTCCTACACAGACGCCGCTTTTGACGCTGACGGGAACTCTGTCTCGGTGGTAGTCGACGGGTCCGGAATAGAGCAAGGCAAGATATATACAAGCGGAGTAGACGCCACGGCAGCGGAGGAAGCGGCGATCGCCCTAGCGTGAGTTAGTACGAACGCGAAGCAAATCAGCAATAAGGAATTTCTGCAAAGGCAAAATATCACACTACACGTTGGACATATTATCAAAAAACAACATAGACAGAGGGATCACCCTAACCTGGGCCCCCGCTCACACCAACATACCAGGAAACGAAGGGGCCAACGCCCTTGCCCGAGCGCTCATTATCCGGGGGGGGGGACGCCGGCCTCAACCTAACTTTAAAGTCGAGATGCTCGCGACATACAACGAACTCATTGAGCACTACAAGTTAGGACTACGGAAATATCCACCCCCAGATAGGTCCCTCACATCCACAGAGGCAGTCACCTGGCGCCGCCTGCAAGCCAAAAACCACATGTCTCCCAGATGGAGATACCTCACGCAAACTGGAAATCCGGAGGACCAGTTCTGCAGATTCTGTAGTGATATAGGAACGTTAAAACATATCCTCTGGGAGTGCAGCCACTCCCCGGGCTACAATTTATTCAAGGACGCAGAAGCATGGGAGACCGCACTTCATAGCGAAGACCTGGCGACACAGGCCAACATTGTCCGACTGGCAACCGAAGCGGCGAACCGCTTTGTCTACTAGCCCCAGCCTCTTGGGATGACATCGGGCTCCCTGGACGCCTGCGAGCGGTGCCGGAGCTCCGGTGTCGCCTCTTCCGGACAATAAAAGTTTTCACTACTACTACTACTCCTCGAGCGACGCCTACGCCAAGAACAAGGAACATTGGGACAAAGTGTTAATAAGTGCTTCACTACATGATCATCGGGCTGTCCAGGAGGCCCGCGCGACGGCGGAGAGCTTCGGGCTCTTTGCCGACGTGGGAGTTGCCCTCTACACCTGGCGCCTAGACAAGTGTCCTTCAGCACCCCTACTGTGGGAAATAAAGTTTTACCAAACCAAGCCTCCGCTGCCTGATTTATTTATTTAAAAAACTGATTTATTTATAGGAAGGGCTGCCTCATGCAGACAGAAGAGAAAATAGAGAAGAAAGAAAAGGGAAGAGGGAGAGAAAGGCGCGCGCCGCAACAACAGCCGTCGTCCACCACCGCAACGGTGGCGGGTGCAATGACGGCCTACAACAGATTAAAAATTCTGTGGCAGGCTAGCCCCCGCCGCAAGCGGCGGTGACCTGTCTGTCCAAGCCCCATCAGGGGAGTACCGCAAACGTCACTGTGTAGTGTTGGGGCGGAAACATACGCCGCACGATCGGCACGAACTGTGTCACTTTACACGTTAGATAAATCTTGAGAGAAGTCCCAGGGGCAGCGATCAACATGCAACACAGCTGAAAGGCAACAAAGAAATCTCTGGCGGGCCCCCGATAGCGTCTATATGGACTGTTGCGTGGGCAGTGTCAGACACCAGTCAAACATAGAATTACTGGAAATATTTCAGTGTATCGCATTCGTTTTCCTGTCGGAGGACAGCCTATCAAAGAAGTATCAACAATTAGAATTCTTGGGATGCTCAATCAGAGCAACCGCAGGAATACCGAAACCATATGCAAACTAACCACCATATCAATCAAACCACCCGGCTCATACGACGAATAGCCAACAAGAGACGTGGCACGAGGGAGAACGACCTCTGCCGACTGACCCAGGCATTCGTCCTCAGTAGGTTCGTGTACACTCTACTGTACCTGCACCTCTATAAAGCGGAAAAGAAGAAGATAGAGGGCCTCCTCCGTCAAGCTTACAAGACAGCGCTCAGTCTTCAGCACATACACAACACACTACCCTAACTGTGCGAAACACACCTCACTTCCCAATACGGACGTCTCACGCGATACAAGGCAGGTAGGGCCATCTTGCACCGTATAAAGATCAACGCCCAACCCCTAACCGAGGACTCGAAATAACTCTTCCCCGAAGTACGCAGAATGCTCACTGTTAAACCCCTGCCTAAGAACATGCACCCTACGCACCACGAGAGAAGGCGCAATGCGAGAGCCCGCGCCTTACACGCCAAATATAAGGACTACCCCGCGGCCGCTTACGACGACGCGGCGGAATATCTAACACCGCACAAAGCGTACCCGATAGGCGCAGTTACCAGGACCGGTTCGCCCCTAACAACCGCCACGATAAATACCACCTCCTCCGAGACGGTGGAGCAAGCGGCCATTGCATTAGCTATAGCCAACACCTCAGCTGAAATTATTTTCAGCGATTCCAAAGCAGCCATACGCAACTTTGCAAGGGGCCGCGTCTCCCCCACCTCTCTCCTAATCCTCACATGCACCCACCTCACCCCACCGAGGGAGATCGAGTCGTTATGGGTACCGGCCAACTCGGGCAACCCGGGGAATGAGGCAGCCCACGATTACGCCCAAGGTTTCGTCGGCCGGGCAGCGGGCTCCTCTGACCAGAGTTTCTCAAAAGATGGCCTGACCTCGTTTCACGACATAACACACCACTTTCGCCTCGAAAGACGCATCTTCCCTCCACCGCATAAATCGCTCACGAAGACCCAGGAGACCACATTTCGTCGCTTGCAAACCCATTCCCACCCCAACCCGGCGGTACTTTCGTTCATGTACCCCGGGCAATATTCCCCCCAGTGTAACAAGTGCTGCGACAGAGCCACACTAGACCACATCCTGTGGAACTGTCCGGAGGATCCACCTGCCTTGGATCTAAATCAACTCCTTACTTCCGAGCAGTGGGAGGCTGTGCTGCTCAGCTCCGGCCCGGAGATCCAACTCCGGGAAGTGGAGCGGGCCAACGAGGTCGCGGTTAGCCACGGGCTTACGGCAATCTAGCGCGACCAAGAACTCACCTTGAACCACTTTCTGCCGGTGAATACAGTCAACCCCTCTTATAACGAACTTGGTCGTCACGCGGCATTTGTTTGTTGTATCCAAAGTTCATAGTAGGTGGACCACCTATAACACGGGCAAAAAGAACAAGCGAGACGAAAGTTAACTTTATTTTTGAAAAACGTCCGTGATGCATGTCTGCTTCTTCGAAGCTGATCGCATCACTGCCGTTTCTGATTTTTCCAGCGCGGTAATATGTTCATCGCCAAGGCCTCTGCTGCACACGAGTTCCTTAAGCGACGCGATGTAACCGGTCGCGGTTGAAGCGTTCACAGCAACCGGCGGTAGAGCAGCATCCTCGTCATCGTCCTCGTCGGTCTCTGGGCAGTCAGGAAGGGCTCACACTTGACGCACAATTGCTTCGTCCGAGCATGGCTCCGCAATGTCGGCGTCGTCATCAGCAGAAACGAAATCGTCCCAGGCAACGTCAGGTCCGGCCAGCTGCGTGTCAACGACGCGTTGCCACAAGTCCTCGTGCGACCGGCCTTTCGGTGGGTGATCGATGGCGTCCTCGGTGCCTGGGCTCATGAAACCCGCCTTGCGGAAGCAATTTGCTATGCACTCTGCGGTGAGTTTCATCCACGCCGCTTTCAACATCTCCACGGCGGCAAGCAAGCTGATGCGAACTGGCATGACAGCATCAATCGCGATCAACAAGCGTTAGATTACGCGCCACCGGTAGCACACCTTGAACGCATGAATGATGCCCATATCCAGCGGCTGAATTTTGCAGGTTGCATTGGGAAGCAAGAAGAGCACTGTCACCGCACTCCAGGAAAGCTGCACATGGTGCGCCGCACAGTTATCCAGCACGAGGAGGACCTTCCTGGTTTTTCGTGCCATGTCGCGGTCGAACTCGACAATCCACTCGGCAAATAAGTCACGACTCATCCAGGCTTTTGTATTGTTCCTGTAGCGTACGGGCACGTAGCTTCCCAAGCATCGCGGCTTACGTGAATTGCCAATTACAAACGGCAGCCGCCTGTCACTGCAGTCTATATTGACACACAGAAGAACAATTATGCGCAACTTGCTGTTCTTCCCTCCTGCGCACGCCTTTCAAGGCATGCGTTTTAAATGGTAACATCTGATAAAACAACGCAGTCTCGTCGGCATTGTAAACGACCCGTGGAGCATAGCTCGTGATTGTTGGGAGGTTGTCGGAAAGCCACGCATCGACGTCCTCGTTGTTCACAGACGTGCCCTCGCCGACGACCGCCTTGAAAACAAGCGAGCCTTAAACCGGTGGAGCCATCCATTGCCTGGGCTGAAATCGGGAAAGTCTAAAAGGAAGGCGATGTCTTTAGGCTTGGAGAGCATCAGCGGTCCAGTGATGGGAACGTTGCGAGACCGGGCGTCAGCGAACCACTTCAGCAGTGCGTCCTCAACGTCCGCGTAGGTCGCCTTCCGAAGGCACTTTCTAGTCGCCGGGTCGGCATTCACGGTAGCACCAAGAATTTTTTCCTTGCCCTTAGCAATAGTTGAAATTGTCGATTTCGACAGTCCGTACCTCTTGACGAGTTCGCAGTTTTTTGAACCTTGAGCAAGTTCATTAACAATGGCCATCTTCGTTGCAATGTCGACAGCTTTCCTTTTAGCACCTGAAGAGGTCGGCGTACAGTCCTTCATCGCACCAGGCGCAAGTCAAGCCCTTGGGCTCGCGCGTTGAGGCAGCCTTCAACTCCCCGATCTGGGAAACGCGCGGATGCAGCAACGATGTCAACGCAGTGCCATCGCACAGAAAGAATCTACGGCGCAATTCCCTCAGCGCGGGGTGGCAACGGAGCAACAAATGCAGAACAGGTTTGAGCATAGAGGAGGCTATGGTTTGAGCCGGTAGAGGAGGCGCCTGACTTTCCGGATTGGCCAACGAAGATCACATGGATGCGTCACAGCGATGCGGGCGGTGCCACTTTCTCTTTCGTCACCGCGCGCGTGCGCTTTTTTATTTTTATTTTTCAACGCGCGCTGTTTTTTTTTACTTTATTTTACCCGCACAGGAGCGCCGGGGGACGCTTTGTGCGCTCTGTGTTCGCTTCGTGTCAGGGGAACACAAAGTGCGCAAAATTGGCCTGCCGCGGGTTCGCAGTGGAGCTTAACCGCGCCAAACACCACCGGCTCGGTCAACTACGGGGGCCCGACAGCTTCGCGTTCGCTCTAACCGAGCGTTGAGGCCACAACTGTTCATTCTATGTGAGACACTGTGCCATTGCCCCAATATATATTTTGACGGTAGCACCGCCCTCGTTCGTACTAAGCGAGCGTTCGTTATATCTGCGGCTGTTATAAGTGGGCTGGACTGTAAATGTTTTCCAATTCAATCCTCGCGCCGCCGGCTCGCCTACTGGCTGATGCGCGTCACGTGACTTCGCGTCGCCGTATCCCTTCCGATCGCTTGCGCGGAATACGTGACTTGCGCGGGAGTTCCTCTTTTTTCTCATTGTTTCTCGCAGTGTACACGTGAGAAATTCTGCTGTGCCTCAGGTGCGACACCAGATGGAAATGCGTTTTCTCAGCGCCTGAACGAAAGGAGTGATTGCATCAGTGGTAGATGTGGCTTCACAGAACCGACCAGGAAAACTTCCTGCCATCAAGAAAGACCTGCTTGTGCGAAATACGCTGGTTCATTGGACTGTAATTGTGTTCGTTTAGCCGCGAAAGAAGCGCATAAAATATTCAACGTGAACATGGTTCGCCCAATGGCAACATGTCTTTACCTTCCAACGCCGTGTGCCACAAGTGCGCCGCAATATGCAGCGTCTATTTTACATGCCGAATTTTGGAGGAGCTACCCTCACATTAAGTTAAATATCCAGCCATCCGGCATCACATACATCTATATTACAGTGCCTAGAATATACTGGCTAGTGTGACGAGCGCCCGTGCTTCCCTATGGGCGAGGATGGCGCTGTTTGCAATGAAAGCCAATCGTTAGGGGCAGAGGGCGCTGCTTGTCGGGAGGGTACCACTTGAGCAGACGACGCAGTTTTCTCGCTTCAGAATACGGCAATCTGTTGGTGTTGTGCGTGCGTGTTAAACCTGCTTCTGCGCGTCTTTTGCTTTCACGAAGGTGCAGCAGTTTATTTACGGTGTAGGTATTTGCACATGAGAGTCGTTCCGCACTTCTACCTGCTCGGCGACGATTGCATCTGTTTTTTTTTTTTTTTCGCGTTTTGTGCGCGCGCTCTGTGCTCGCCTGTATCCCTTCTTTTTTTACTGTGTCGCCAGTGGTGAAGCGCGGTTAAAGAAAAAGCGGTGGTGCACAGAGAAGACTTGCTTTTTTGGCAAACGGGGCTACCGCTAGAACAAGGAGCGTACGTACTGCGCTATCTGATGCGTAAGTACGCATTCTGTACAATGGGAACGAAGCATCGACAGAAATGACGGAAGGTGAACGGCAACTGCTTTTGTTGGCGAGAAACATTTTTAGAGCATGCAGTTATATTCACAAGGATGGAAACTTGGGCGAGTCGGTAACGGTGCTCCATGGCAGTGTGTAGCACAAAGAGTGTACACATTCAGGCGCTAAAGACAGCACCTGTGTTGTGTACCTTTTCTGTGTCCCTCGATTGTCCTTTTGCGCTACACATATGTCATATGGATGTAGTTATATATTAGGCGCATGTTTCACTGTTAGCGCGGCATTACCAACGAGCTTCCTCGCGATGAACCGGCCGCGTCTCGTGCATATTGTGTATCTGAGAAAAAAAAAGAAAAAGAAAACTTCGTCAGCTCCTTCATTCAAAAGATGGTGACTTCGGCAAAACCTTGTGTGCAATCACAGGCCGCGATGTCCCTTAGCCGCTGTAAGTAAAGGTTCCTCGTTTGTGTTCTGCGCTATTCATGCAATTCTGCCACATGTGCCTGCGTTTGTTATTACATATACATAAGAGGAGTGTTGCGTGACTTTGTTTCCGTGTTGTTCGCATATACAATATATAAATAAAACTGCGCGTACGTGGTTACTTGTCAGCAAGTGTACAGTGCGCAGAAACAACCTTATGTCAATAAAAATGAAGCATTTCACTTTGTTCCAGAGATTACAAATATATTTTATATCAGTAAATGCCTATGCTTTAATTGTTGTCAGATTAGAAATTCTGGGTTTTCCTTTGTGAGCACGGGATGTCCGGGACTAAGATGCTCAAACTTCGCAGAAGCCTTCGCAAGCAAGAAGCGTTAAATACGTGCGCCGCTTCCAGTCCAAGACAAAACACCCACCCTGAAACTTGTAGTCAGCGGCTTCAGTTATAGCTGAGGTCTGTTGCGACTTAATGAGAGCTGAAATGCAGTGCAAGCAGCCCTCTTGCCGAAGATGTGAGAGCGCGGTAGGCAGCAAACAGCGCGGCTGGTACCCACTCAGTTTGCAGCGCTCCTGGCGGCGGCCGCCGGCATTCATCGCTCATGGTGCCACCCGGGAGGCCTCGGTCGGCACACTAGCCAATATATTCTAGGCACTATATCTATATTCAGTTCTGCAAAATCAGACACACTCTGCTCGCGCATGCATGCGTTCGGGCGCGTGTTCATGTGCGGATCGATGACCACCCGCAGGTCCTCTTTTTATTTTTATTGTGAATGTAAATGTACATTAAACTCTATGCACATATTTATTTTAGTTATTTATTTCTATTTGTAAGTTAAAGACACTAAGGTGTTGGAAATTTCACGAGCTATCTACTAAGGTGTCTCATTGCATGAGCCGCTTCGGATGTTAAACCCCATAAACTAAACCAACCAACCGTAGTTGTTTTGTGTTCGCAGCTGGAAACTTTTGGTACATGTGTGCCAACCAGAGATGCCATCAATGTGCGATGTGGCTTTAATTTTTTGGATTACAGTTAATGAGCGACATTCTAGCAAATTGGCAGCACGAAGCGTATGGCGATGAAACAACATACAGAGATACCATTACACAATAAAAAGTACAATATTCGCAACCGTGCGTGTGATGATAGCGATGATATAGAAGGCCATGTTTTAATTTTTCAGGTTGAAATTGGGCGCGCCAGTTCATTAGTTTTCCTTCACTTAACAATAGCGTCGCCAAAGAATTGAGTTCACGCAAAACAATATGCTTCAACAAAGCCTGCTTGGCGTTCTTGGCGCAGCGATGGCGATACTAAATTGTATGTTAGTTTGTTTGCGCTGTCTCGGCGAACCCGCTTCTTCAACTCTGTGTTGCTTATACAAAGCGATTCATCGTGTCAGAGGGTAATAAACTCTGCACCTCACCCTACGTGTCTTTACCGCGCCTGGCACAGCGACATCAGCGTACGGGGTTCTCAACGACTTAGCAATATACGCACACCTTCCTGCGATCTTCGCACACATGCTATTTTGCACTTGGTCACCATATAATCTTGTAAGACCACTGCACTACGCGTAGAACACGAGTTGATCCATTTGGCCGGCGATTTACAAGAACAGGCGACCTCAAGTGTTCGCCTGTTCATCCACCTTATTCATCTTTTCCCATCGATTGCGGACTAAAGTAATAAAGTTCGTGACCACTAATCACTGCTGGTACTGCTCTGAATAAACATACCCAAATCTTTCAGTTGTGCTAGCTTCAAAACATGTTAGAAATCTACAAATGCGGTCACTCACCGTTAAGACGGCGGCTGGGTCCGGCGGTCTGGAAATGAGATGGCGCCCGCGGGCACCATTGCGGTACTCTGAAAAGTTTCCAGTGATTCCACTCAAGCAGCGATAAGCAGCGACAAGCGCGCCTCCACTCGGCCGGACAAGGAAGGGTGACGCCCGCGGTGCCGGAGTTTGCTAACTGAAAGAGTAATATCTGACGTTAGGCGCAGCTTTCTTGCGCATGGTGAGTGGTAAGCGCTAAGCTGACGTCACTTGGCTGCTCGCGTATGCGCACAGCTGGCGATGCGCGCAGTACTCCACCTGTTGGAGCTACGCGAACGGCAAAGCTGTGGCCAGCGTAGGTGGTGGTAAAAATATTTTAATGAAAATGTTTAGGAGATTGTAGCGGCGGTTGGAGTCGTCAGTCCGGAACCACATTGACGTAGGCTGCTGTCCGCGCTCTTTCGACGAGTTCTTTTTGACCCTTTGCGTCCGAGCTGGTCAGAGCTGCCTCCCACCTCTCCTGCGATGGCTGGTATAGTCTAATTTTGCTGGCATGTCCACATTATATGGTACAGGTCCACCTTCTCCTCGCAAAATTTGCATTGTGAGTCAAATCCCTCTTAAACTATTACGTGTAGTCGTTTGGGTTGTTAAAAGTGTTGATCACTAGCTTGCGGAGGTGTACCTCCTCCCCATTTGCCTAGTGTCTTTGCAGGTGGCGGCTAAACCCGGCCAGATAATCTTACGTGCTGAAGTATTTCAGTGTAGGTTAGCAGTGCGGTAGGAGGTTCTACGAGATCCGTATTGAGTGCCCGGGGGAGAAATGCTCGGGCCTCTCATTCCATGGGATGCCCTGGTGGCCTGGTACCCATACTAAGTGTTTATGCGTGGGTTGGTAGCCCCGAGTGTCGCTATCTTGCAAAACTTTAGCTGCTAGCGGTGCAATCCTGCCCCTGAGGTAACTGCGATATGCTGTCTGTAAATCTGTAAGAACGCCTTCTGAGGTAGTGTGTGTTGCTGCGAGGGCAATCACCCCTTCTTCCGCAACCGGTGTGTCTTGGCTGTGCAGTAGTAGTCCATCCACTGTTTGATTTTGGTGCACTACCGCAGCCGCCGCCATTCCCCGTTCAAGACCCACAGCATCGACATAGAACACGCCCTCGCGCCCGCCGTAGTGACTTTTTATAGCTTCCACTCGTGCTTGTCGTCTTGGCTGGTGAAAATCGGGGTGCATGTTCCTCGGCAATGGAGTTTCCTTAAATTGTCCTCTCCATGAGACTGGAATGTCGATTTTATGGTCTAGCTGTCGGGGGAAATTGATGTTCAAGTCGTTCAAGACTTGTCGGCCAGTGAGAGTCGTTAAGAGTCGTACCACCTGAGCCGTGAGGTGCACCTCTATCAGCTCGTCTACCGTGTTGTGGACGTCCAGTCGTAAAAGCCGGTCCATCGATGTCGTAGGAGAGAGGCCCAGGGCCTTCTTGTAGGCTGTTCTGATTATGACGTCGAGGTTCCTAATGTCAAATGTCTTGAGGCTGAGGTAGGGTGCTGCGTAGACAATGCGGCTCACGATGAAAGCCTGCACCAGTCGTAGAGTGTCTTCTTCGCGCATCCCTGATTTCCGAGTCGTTATTCCGGCGATCATCATGGCGACTTGCTCGCTCACGAGGCGCAGTTTCTGGATGGTGAGGTGGTTGTTGCCCTTGTTATTGATGTACTGACCAGTATCTTGACGGTCTGAACTTCCTTGATGGGTGCGTTGGCGAAAGACTTGGAGTTCACATTTTTCGGGAGAGCAGGCTAGTACACATGTTCGTGCTTAATTCTGAACTGTTGTTGCCACTCTTTGTAGTTTTTTCAATCATTCCTATACTACCTGTGGTTATCCAGATGGTTATATCGACAGCGTACAGGGCGTGTCCTATGTCCTGTATCTGATCTAGAAGAATCCAATGTTGAACGAAAGCTGGGATAATACTGCCCATTGCGGAGTGCCTCTCGTGCGCTTTTTGTTTTGTGCGATGCTGATGTTGACCGTTGTTTCTTTAAGGACATGATATATTTATGAGTAGACTCGCTGGCCACAGTTCGTGGTCTGCAGGTCCTAAGTGATTGTGGAGTGTTTGACGTTCTCAAACGCTCCTTTGAGGTTGAGGGATAGAAGTGCTCGGTCACTGTTTCTGCGTGCTGGATCAATGAATGCCCGTTTTAGTTGCAGAAGCACATCATGGGTGAAGAGATGTGCTCTGAATCCAAACATCGTGTATGGCAGTAGCTCGTTGTTCTCTAGATAGTTGGAGAGATGCGCGTGGACTGCCTTTTGTATGCGTTTGCCTGCGCACGACACGAGGGATATGGGGCGTAGGTTTGCAATGCTGATTTCCTTGCCGGGTATGGGGATAAAGCGTAGATTGTCTGTTTTCTATGCCTGTGAAATGGTGCTGGTGCGCAGGCATTCGTTAACGTAATCCGCAAGTGGTCTAAGTGCCTGCGTGCCGAGGTTGATTAGAAGTCTGACCGTAATTTTATCTTGTCCCGGGGCTGTACCTCGGCGCATATCTGCTAGTGCTGCTATGATTTATTTAAAACTGATGTCTTTATCTAGGTATTCGTTCGGTTCCTCCCCGGTATTCTGGATTTGAGGGTTCTGCGTCTCTTGAAGTGCAGATATAGCGACGCGTGAGTTCATACCCGAGTTCGCCATCCGTACCTTGAAAATTGAGTAAGGCTCGATACAAATTTCTACATTTTTCACTCTGATTTCGGTGGATCAATTAGGCATCGCAGAAGATTCCACATAGTCTTGATGTCTAGGCGCCTTTTGAGGGATTCGAACCTTTTCAGCCAATTGGTGCGAGCGAGGTCATGCGTATTGGTCTGCTTGAGTAGTTACCGTCGCTATTCCAATTCTGAGTGGTCGATTGTGCCTTTCTTTCTTCCACCGTTTTATGAGACTACGACTAGCTTGCCAAAGGTGTAGGAGATGGTTATCAATGGCTGGGTGGTCCTCCGGGGTGGCAAGGGTTTTTGTGTGGTTTTCTTTAAGGTCGAGAACGGATGCCGCCCACTCTTCGTAACTAGTTATTTGTTCCGATGTAACCAGTTTAGTGTAGCTCTCGCTACAAAAAGGGTACAAATGTGTCAAAATGGTCAGAAGGAAAGCCAATGCTTCCAGATGTTATCGGTTCATAAAAAGCTCAAGCATAAGAAGTTAAAAAGGCAATTTTTCAAATCTTGCACCAGCCATACCAAAAGTGTAGAAAATCTACACGTCTAATGGTTTTTTGCTACACTAGTGTAGCTCGTGGAGGTTTAAAAAATGGCCCATTGTCGCTGTGTAAAACGCTATTGTGTCATACCGTTAACGGTGGTTTCCCGGTGTTGCATCGAACGAAAACAGCGCGTTCCGCTCAACGCGCACTAGGGCACGTCAGGTTTAAAGAAGCGACGCCCGAGCTTACCAGCGATGTCATCGTCACACCCACATAAGCGATATATATATAGCAAGCAAAAATTTAGAAAGAGAAAAACTAAAAAAATAAAGCAGGCTTGGCTCTGCTGTGAATGTATATACGTAGCAAAAAGCAGTGACTACGTAGCGATCAGAATATTAATAACGATTCACGTCAAAAATTCTGTAAGTGCACTCGCGGCGCGAATTCTGCGCAACCGATCTCTCAATCACAACATCAATCTCGTATGGGTTCCGGCTCATGCGTGTAACTCCGGAAACGATGGGGTAAACCGTCTAGCCCGAGGCTTAACCAACCGAGGAGACGGAAGATCTATCGGGAACGGACGCGCCTGTCGAGGCGCCGCGCACATACGCGGAGATAAACTTTTATCGCGAGCTAAGATGCACGTACCCCGCCCCTCACCCCGATCTCGACCGGGCGCAAGCCACGACGCTCAGACGCTTGCAAACAAAGCTCATTCTTAGCCCCTAACGATTATCGGTAACTACGAAAGGAGAATTCAACCCTGCATGCCGGCACTGTGGTGACGGGACGCAGGTCACTCAAGACCATATACTATGGGAATGCGCCAGCAATCCCCCTCCAAAGACACTCTTGCCAGCTCCCTCAGCGGAGGAATGGGACAAGCTGTTGGCCAGCCCAAGAAAACGTACTCAACTGGTCCTTGTTACGTGAGCTCAAGAGGTCGTCCCCGACTGGAGGCCACCCTAGACTCACCCCAGCCCGAAATATGTCCTTTCATTTTGTAGCAATAAAGTTGTTACCACCACCTCCACGGGAAGAGAAAGGAGCGGTATCTGTCACACGTGTTTCTGTGAACACCTGAACTGCGCCGTAAGGGAAAAAACTGATTGATTTATAGGAAGGGAAAGGCGCGGTAACTGTCTCGCTTGTTTTCTGTGGATCCCTTAACAGTGCCGTAAGGGAAGAAAAAAGGTGGAAGTGAAAGTGGAAAGAGAGAAAGAGGACCGGTAGTGGAGGGCTACGGAGTAATTTTGACCACCTGGGGATCTTTAACGTGCGCTGACATCGCAACAGCACACGGACGCCTCTTCGTTTCGCCTCCATCGAAACGCAGCCGCCGAGTTCGGCTTCGAACCCGGGTACTCCGGCACAGTAGTCGGGCGTCTTACCACTGCACCACACCGGCAGGTCGCGAGTAATTGATTTATCTATAGGAAGGGAAAGGCGCGGTAACTGTCTCACTTGGTTTTCTGTGGACACCGCAACCGCGCCGTAGGGGAAGGGAGGAAGATGGGAGTGAAAGTGGAAAGAGAGAAAGAGGAGCCGTAGTGGAGGGCTACGGAGTAATTTCGACCACCTGGGGATCTTTAACGTGCGCTGACATCGCACAGCACACGACACCTCTTCGTTTCGCCTCCATCGAAACGCAGCCGCCGAGGTCGGGTTCGAACCCGGGTACTCCGGCACAGTAGTCGGGCGTCTTACCACTGCACCACCCCGGCGGGGCTCGCGAGTAATTGAAGGGGGAAGGTGGCACTGAAAGTGGATAGAGAGAAAGAGGAGCCGTAGTGGAGGGTTGCGGAGTAATTTCGACCACCTGGGGATCTTTATCGAGCACTGACATCGCACAGCACGCGGACGCCTCTTCGTTTTGCCTCGCAGCGTTTTGCCTCGTTTTGACTGAAGCGGCTGCGTTCCAATACGCAGCCGCTGCGGTCGGGTTCGAACCCACACCATCGCTCCTGTCGCCTGGCGTTCCTTGGCGCTCTTTCAAGTGTGGGATTGCAGATGCCAGGAACGCTAGGCAATTTGAGACGTCTGGTTAGTCGCTTCGAATTTGGCGGCTGGTGATGTCACTTCTCTGTCGACCAATTATGTGCGCCGCTGCCGCCGACAGCTTTTGTCAACGCTAGTACAGTCTTGGAAGGGTGGCTGTTCCTGGCCGTACGAGGCTGGGATGGTAGGTCAACGCCGCTTGCGGCGGTGGCTAATAATAATAATAATATTAATTGGGTCACAGGAAGGGAAAGGCGCAGTATCTGTCACACTTTCTCTGTGGACACCTGAACTTCGTCGAATGGGAAGGGACGAAGATGGGAGTGAAAGTGGAAAGAGAGAAAGGGGAGCCGTAGTGGAGGGCTACGGAGTAATTTCGACCACCTGCGGTGGCTAGCCAGCCACAGCTTTTTATCTGTTGTAGGCCGTCATTGCACCCGCTACTGCTTCGATGGTGGACGATGGCTGTTGCGGCGGACGTCTTTCTCCCACTCTTCTTTTTCCTTTCTTATTATTTTCTCTTCTGTCCGCACGAAGACGCACGAGGGCCCCGCCGGGGTGGTGCGGTGGTAAGACACCCGACTACTGTGCCGGAGCACCCGGGTTCGAACCCGACCACGGCGGATGCGTTTCGATGGAAGAAACACGAAAAGGCGTCCGCGGACTGTGCGATGTCAGCGCACATTAAAGATCCCCAGGTGGTCGAAATTACTCTGTAGCTCTCCGTTACGGCTCCTCTTTCCACTTTCACTCCCACCTTCATCCCTTTCCTTACGGCGCGGTTGTAGTGTACACAGAAAACAAGTGAGACAGTTACCGTGCCTTTCCCTTCCTATAAACCAATCAGTCAGACGCACGAGGCAGCGGAGGTGGGTGCGCGTCTTTCTTTCCCTCTTCTTTTTCTTTCTCTCTTCTGTCCGCATGAGGCAGAGTGGTAAGACGCCCGACTACTGTGCCGGAGTACCCGGGTTCGAACCCGACCTTGGCGGCTGCGTTTCGATGGAGGCGAAACGAAGAGGCGTCGTGTGCTGTGCGATGTCAGCGCACGTTAAAGATCCCCAGGTGGTCGAAATTACTCCGTAGCCCTCCACTACGGCTCCTCTTTCTCTCTTTCCACTTTCACTCCCATCTTCCTCCCTTCCCTTACGGCGCGGTTGCGGTGTCCACAGAAATCAAGTGAGACAGTTACCGCGCCTTTCCCTTCCTATAAATAAATCAGAAAATCAGGTGGCTCAGCTGTAGAGCCAGTAGCAGGCCCGTGCATTTTCTTTTTTTTTTCTTCCTACAACTACAACAAAAAATGAAGAAATGTCGGGTCATCATCCCTTGGGGTCTTTATTAAAATCGCCCGTGATGTGTACTAACTCGTTCATTACGGATACGCAGCCCGTTTGCCACAACGTCTAGGGCTGTCTCAATGGTGGCCTGTGGAGATATGTACACACCGGTTAGGATGATCCCACTTTCACATAGTTTGACACATGCAGTTTCTCTGTGTTCACCGAGTATTGGAGGAAGCTAGGTGACGCAAACGCCGAACGCTGTCCCTGACATAAATGCACACCCCAGCGTATCACACCTGAACGCGATGGAACTAATGGTGCTCACTAGGCTTAATAGGCATTTGGAGGTTCCAAACTCGCTCCCTCATACCCTCATTGGTTTTCATTCCCGCGTATCTGCACAGGACCTTTTCCTTATACTCCAGCATACTTAGCATGTGGTAGCTCTCAGCCTCACGCCCTGGTCGCAGTCGATGTCCGCAAGGCATTCGATTGCGTCTCCCATGACCACATTCTTACCTGCCTTTCCAGCGCCGGCTGCGGCTCCCGCATGTATAACTAACTACATTAGAGCTTTTCTTTCCAATCGCGAGGCCCGTTTCTGAGCATTGAACTTCACTTCTACACCCCAATGTCTCACCCGGGGTACCCCGCAGGGTGCCGTTCTTTCACCCATCCTTTTTAATATCGCCATGGCTCCTCTCGCGATTCAGTTATTGTATATTCTCGATCTTCAGCATTTTTTTTTACGCTGACATCACTCTGTGGTGCTCGCGTGGGTCTCCTGGTCACGTTAAAGACACCATTGAGCAGGGATTGGATATCATTTCTCACTTTCTTGACCATGCAGGCCTGTCTCCCGTACCCGGGAAGTCAGAACTCCTACTTCTGACTCACTCTGTTTATCAACGACCTCACAACTAACTGATATCCCTTACCTTGGGCAGCTCCCCAATCCCCAAAGTTTCTCAATGCCGCGTTCTTGGCATGCCTCTGTATGCCGCCAAAAATTTCGGGGCTCTCCATGCGGCTGTTGCTACCTGTCAGTCCGTCACCCATTTACTTCGCCGAGTTGTGAGACGGTCCTCTGGCCTGAGGGAAGCTCATGCCTGTCGACTGGCTCAGACGCTGGCTCTTAACAAATTATTTTACTTTATACCATATCTTTCAATCACCCAGGGCCAGCTAGACACACTTGCAACAGCTCTTCACGGCCTTTATAAAGCTGCTCTTTGTCTTCCCGTAACCACTTCCAGCGATAAGCTTTATGCCACCGGGCTTTTTCATCCTCTTCGCAGTCTCCTTTCCCTTCACCGTGACCAACAGATAGCTCGCCTATCCGGCACAGTTCATGCACGTTGGCTTCTAAACAAGGCTAACATATCCCACATCGAGTCAGGCCCTCTGCGAACTCCTTCTCCTCCCCCCTCCCCCCCCCCCGAGGCCACAAACCTCCATATACTTTCTCTTCCAGCCAATATGTCGCCGGTTCTGCTTGCTGGCCGCCGACATGCTGTTGTCTCTAATCATAGTCCGCCCTTCAATACCCATGGAGTCGCTTACACGGATGCCTTTTATATGGCTCCTCGTGGGTCCGGAAGCCAGGTCCTCTTTCATCCTCGTCTACCTACCCCTGTCACACACACTAGCGGCCCCTTTCTCCACCCTCCGGATATTATTTCGCTTGAAGTTCTCTCCATTATTCATGCAATTCAAAGTTTCCATTCTCTCCCACCTGTGCCTCAGTATATTATATACACAGACTCCCAGGCTGCTATCCGTGCCATTAAATCTAAAAGTCTAACACATCATCTGTCCACGGAGCTCGAGGTTACACTTGTAGCGCTGCAGCCCTGCCCCGTCTTCCTCCGATGGATCCCTGGACACTCGGGGATTGGCGGCAATGATCTGGCGAACCAGCTCGCCCATGAAACTCGTAACAGGGCACCGCTCATCCCCTGGCCAAGATCCTTGGAGGGCGGGTCGAGAGTGTCTCTTCGCGCCACCATCAGCGAATACTACAATACTGTTTGGTTAGACCGCAATCTCTACCCAAACCCTCATCCTAATCTTTCCGTTCGGGAGGCTCATATCCTTCGGCAAATACAGTTGAACATACTCATAGTCCCCGCAAGGCTATATCTATACAAATTCCGTCGCGATCCATCATGCCCCAACTGCCCATCCCCTCATGCCAACCTTTCACACTGCCTATTTTCATGTCTGGTTGCATTGCAATCGGGATTCTTTCCCACCTCCTCCCATACTACCTGGACGTGGGTGGACTGGCTTGGTGCTGAGGGTGAAGGAGAACAGCGCCTGCTCGTCCAGCAGTCCATTGATGTATTAGGCGCCTAAGTGTTGCGCCTCAATAAAGTCTTGTACTACTACTGCTATTACTCTCTTGTTGTTGTTGTGGCTGTAGGACGAAAGAAAGGAAAATACACTTGCCTGTTACTGGCTCTGTAGCTGAGCCACCTCCGCTGCCTCGTGCGGACAGAAGAAAAAACTGATTTATTTATAGGAAGGGAAAGGCGCGGTAACTGTCTCACTTATTTTATGTGGACACCACAACCGCGCCGTAAGGGAAGGGAGGAAGATGGGAGTGAAAGTGGAAAGAGAGAAAGAGGAGCCGTAGTGGAGGGCTACGGAGTAATTTCGACCACCTGGGGATCTTTAACGTGCGCTGACATCGCACAGCACACTGACGCCTCTTCGTTTCGCCTCCATCGAAACGCAGCCGCCGAGGTCGGGTTCGAACCCGGGTACTCCGGCACAGTAGTCGGGCGTCTTACCACTGCACCACCTCGGCGGGGCGCGGACAGACGAGATTTTTTTTTTTTTGATTTATTTATAGGAAGGGAAAGGCGCGGTAACTGTTTCACTTGATTTCTGTGGACACCGCAACCGCGCCGTAAGAGAAGGGAGGAAGATGGGAGTGAAAGTGGAAAGGGAGAAAGAGGAGCCGTAGTGGAGGGCTACGGAGTAATTTCGACCACCTGGGGATCTTTAACGTGCGCTGACATCGCACAGCACACGACGCCTCTTCGTTTCGCCTCCATCGAAACGCAGAGGCGTCGTGGACAGACGAGAAAATAGACAAGAAAGAAAAGAAGAGGGAGAGAAAGACGCTCGCCGCAACAACAGCCGTCGTCCACCACCACCGAAGCGGTGGCGGGTGCAATGACTGCCTACAACAGATAAAAATCAGTGGCTGGCTAACCCCCGCCGCAAACGGCGTTGACCTACCGTCCCAGCCCTGTAGGGCCAGGAACTGCCACCCCTCACCACCTCTGATCTACTCTCTTGGCTGAGATCAACGCATTTATAGACCAACACAGATTTGTGACGTAAGCGCGATGCGGTGGCGCTTCTGTCGCCAGGCTGGGCCGGTTGGGGGTGACACCGATTCTTAGCGCCCGTAGGAATACATCAACCCGAAAAATTTCGAAGCAATTTTCTAATTTCACGGCGCACGTATGATTTTGTTATGCAGTACAGAGCCACCATGAACAGATCCACGAACAGATGAACCATGATTCTAGAATACATCAACCCGAAAAATTTCGAAGCAATTTTCTAATTTCACGGCGCACGTATGATTTTGTTATGCAGTACAGAGCCACCATGAACAGATCCACGAACAGATGAACCATGATCCTAGAACAGATCACGAAAATATGAAATGTCATTAACGAGGCGAAGTATATTTAAAATACCGCGAAACGTATACGAGTGCAAATTGGGAGGGCGACCCATAGAAACACATGTAAACACAACCACGGCCGCCCGATGGAAGCGCACTGGGTGCGGCCTGCTACGTCGCGCCGCCGTCAATGGGCAAGCGCGTCCTTGGAGAGGTTACAGTTGCGCCCTCTATTTTTACTAAGGGCGCCACTGTTCGGGGACACGTCGCCGCCGGGATCGCCGGCTCTGAGTGCGCGGTTTGCTTCCTTTTTGGGTTCGTTCGCCTCGCGTCTGCGTGGTAAACGTAAACTTTTTTTTGTGTGCGCGTGTGCAAGCACGTTAACGTTGAGACGAGATGCGTTTGTTTTTTAAGGCGAAAGCCGTTCTAGGCTCATGGAGCGAAAATCTGTGCGCAAAAGCTGTGCCTGTAATCTGTGCGTCACATCTGTGCACTGGTGTGTCAGTCGCAAAACCGGCCGTGCAAGGAGGGAGATTAAGAATGAAAATGATTGATGGTGATAGGTAATCAATAAAAGTTATAAACAGACATTGATAGAAGTAATGACTAATGCTAATGACTAATAATGGCTAATGACTAAAATGATTTGTAATGACCAGTATATCAAACTACGACATGTAATGACCGCAATTGATTAGAAATGAGTAAAAGTGCTAAGCGATGTGTGATAATGACTTAGTACCTAGGCATGACTCATCATTACTGTTAATGACTACGAAATGACCAATATGTGAAACGACGACATGTAATGACCACTGCTGATTCTAAATGAGTAACCTACTTAGTTATGAGTGATAAGGGCTACAACGACTACGCAGGCAGACTCATCATGACTGGGAAACGACCAATATATCAAACGACGACTTGAAATGACGAACTGTGGCAAACGATGAGAGGCAAATGATAGGAGAAGGGTAGGTTTTCGCCGTCCTCCGCTTAAGAGACATCTAAGAGACCCTCTAACTTTATCTGCTGAGCTCGCTTCAGGCAGACAGCAGCGAGGAGTGGAAATGCACTCGCTTCCTCTGAAATGAAAGCGGCGCTGAGGGTAAGTGCAGATGCTGAAGCATAATACCCTATCAGCTGCCATTGAATTTGCTACAAGAGAAAGCAGATTGGACTTGTTGGTGATTAATTATAGGTTAACCGTGCAAACAACGTGACGGGAACGCAGGAGAGGAAGACGGCACAACCGAGCTAGTTGTGTCGGCCTCTTTTCCTATGTTCCCACCACGCTGTTTAACCTATTTAGTTACCAGGAAGATGGCCAGTGAATTAGGATTTTTAACGATGTGTTGTGAAGCAGATGAACACGATGAGGTAGCACCAGAAGCTTTTCTCGCAGGTTATGTTGCGAGGACATATCAAAAAAAGCTACGAAGGGTTTTTCTTTTATATAAGCATGCAATTTGTTCTAAATATTGCCTCGCTAGTCTGAGTGGCCTTGCAAGTAAAGGAGCCTGTGCATACATTTGTTTATACTCTTCAGACTGTTTGAGCCGATGCGATAAAATGAAAAGCCACGTTCCACAGAAAATCCGGCGCCCGCTCTGTCGGCGGAAAGTCGAAAAAAAAAAACCTATTTGGTAAGAGGCATTTTAGTTGGTGATATGGCCAGACACCTTTGGCACAATGAGAACACATGACATGTTCAATGTGTCAGGAGCTGCCAAACCAGAGAGAGTCAATAAGATGTCAGGGTGAAATGGGAATTATTGAAAGCGGCACCCTTAGATCCCAAGTCAGGCACACTATACTCCTATAGGGCACGTTCATACGGCTTCGGTAAAGAGGGGCTTTATATAGCTATGTGTAGGGTGCTATTTCATACAATGCGGTGTCTTAAGGCTGCATTCTAATGATATGCGACAGAGGCAGCAATTACTGGATACGGTGAATAAACAGGTAGCAAAGTACGGGCACTCTAACGAGGCTCCTCAAGGATACTTAAGAAGCCCAAGTTTTGTTTATCACTATCAGGTTGTTGCTTAATTTATGCGATATTTGGTAAGGGTTTTGAGGCGAAATGTCAGTCGTGCAAAAGCCTGTTGCAGGAAATATCAGTCAACTGGACCAGTTACAGGTTAATGAAAACCAAGGACAATGGAGGCTTGATGATGTGCTCTTAAGCTTTGTCAGCTTAAGAGCCCCTTTATTAACAGGATGATGAAGTCTGATGAGGTCTGCAAGCTGTGTAAACTTCTAATTTCATCACTGTTTTCTCACTGTACACAGTACCTGCAGCTAATCTATAAAAACTGATCGTGCCCATGCTAAGGCGCTATTCAAGATATCGTTAAGTTGCTGCCCCCATTGATAGCGAGCTGGGCTGAAAATGTCAACTCAACAGTGGAGCGACGTTTATGGCTATGGCATAAACCTCTCAAGAAAGGTTTTCCGTCTGCGATTGGTAATTTTCTTCCTTTTTTTGTGTGTGGCCATTAAATAAGCGTACTCGGCTGCTCGCTGAATCTCGGCTGCAGTTGCGCTCTGAAGCGTGAACATTCTTGTGATCGCAGCTAAGAGTTTCACAACAGGAACTCTCGATGCGCGTTCTTCCATTGAAAATTATTAACCAGCAAAATTGTATGGGTTTGCGAGCAGCCAATAAAAATAGTAATAAAAAATTTCGGCGCATATACGTAGCACCTTGAGGCAGACCGGCTCTACCAAGCGCGCTTACTTTTTCCGGTCATGCAAAATGCGGGAAGCCATGACGGATAGCGTTCTGGCGACAAAGTTTAAGGTCTGCAACTGAGTCGAAGATCCCAGGTTATCGTCTAGATTTAACCTAATAAACACCTTTATATTTCCACCGTCACATGTCAGAATGAGCTAGAAAGGTTGATTACATGTCGCATTTTCACAGTGGTTGCTCATAGGATGACATTTTTTTATTGGATAGCGCTGGCAGCTTAGAGCAGGTTGACATCAATTTGTGTATAAAAGCTGTATGCAGGAATGAGTAAATGGTATGAAAATGGCACACGGAATTCGCGACATAGTTAATTAAGTGGTTATGCATTAGGCTACCATGGCAGCTGAATTGTTTCGAATTGTTCACAGCCGGGTCACATTTTCATGTGACAAACAAATGGATCGGAATGCAACATCACGGTAATGCGAGCTCTCCAATCGAGTGGCCTTGAACCATCGTCACTATAAGTTTTTCGGGGTACACTACAGTATATACATCTTTGCCGAGCAAGCGCTAAGTGCTGACATGGTCACACTGGACATGACAGTATATACTAATTCGTGTTGCCAAACTGTTTAAAGGGGAGCTCTTATATCCTTAAAATAAAAGGCTTCTACAACGCCGACGCCTCCCTCAAAGCGCTGTCAGGCGCAGCTCTCCGCGCGCGGCTGTCCCTGAACGGTGGCGCCGCGGCGGTGGCGACTGGAAGTAGGCGTCTCCCGCCGGTTTCGGGCGACGTAGCAGGCCGCACCTAGTGCGCTTCCATCAAGCGGCCGTGACACAACATACCGCAACTTACCGAACGTCTTGTATCACGCCCCGATATTATGTTGCATGGCACACTACATTCCCCTGCAAGTACTGCAAGTCTGACGACTTGTGAGACCGTTCACAGCACGATAAACTGACCGCGCACAGTTGCCGACGGCAATGCATCACCACTGTCACCAGCAGACGCTCCGGAGCTGGAGGCGGCCGCGGTGGGTATCGCCTGCTGCGCCGTCCTCTGCTGCAATGCGCGACTCTCGTTCGGTCCGTATTGTTGTACGGCGTTTGACAATTGTCTTTTAAATGTCATTTTGTCTAGGATGTATCACTTGAGGGACAGCATTACCAAGCTAATTTACTTCATGCGGCAGCATATCAGACTGTAAACAAAACTACATGTTTCGCTACATGAACATTTTGAGGGTCTCCGGTTGACAATATAGATTATTCGATTATGTTTTAAAAGTAGACCGCCTCCGCAATGACGCAGCATGCTTCTTCAAGGCGCTGGTCAATGTTTAATGACCGGTAGCCACTTATGGTGCTCTGCGAAACGAGAAAAATTTTGCGGTAAGTTGCGCTTACTTCTGTTTTTATGGGTCGCCCTCCCAACTAGCACCCCCTACGTTTAGCGGTGTTTTAAAAATACTTCGCCTCGGTCATGAGATTTCATACTTTCGCGATCTGTTCTGGATGTTGACTGTTACTCTGCACTGAATAAGGACATCACAGGTGTCTCGTGAAATTAAAAAAACTGCTTAGAAATATTTCGGTTCCATGTATTCCTATAGGCGTTAACCCTATTTTTCACCCACAGTCGGCTGCGACGCCGCGAGCGCCTCCTTGGTTTGTAAACACGGTGTTGGTCTATAGCCCGGAATCGAATTGGAGTCAACCGGGCCCAGTAGGTTCCCATAGAAGCAATGGGGCGGAAAAATCGCTGGAGACACTAGCAGCTTCTGTTTTTTTGGCGGTAAAGACTCGCATCGCTAAATTGCGTCCATACGCACCTGAGAGTAGAACAACCCACACGGCATTTGACATCCGACGCACGACCGTCGGTACGCCCGCTTCAGACGTTCGGACCTCCGTCGGTCATCCAGTTTTTGTCCCTAAGTCGTCTCTCGGACGTTCTACGGACCATCCGATGCAAGACCGCAGAACATGTACAGTTAATCCAGCGGACGTCCGAACTCGTACATACGGACTATTCTCGGACATTTCGTAGTAGCATGCATGCCTAGCATATCCGCGTGGTTTTTACATGCATTTTTTTGTAAAACGGTTGCAGGCCACTGTTTTTATTAAAATAATTAGTCGTAAGTGAAATGAAAGTTTTATTTCACGATATGTACATACACAAAGAAGAACGTGCTTAGTCAGATGTGCTCTTGCGGGTTGAGCTGACCGTTCCGATGAATGCTTCGGCCACGATTTCGCGACAGCCTCAGAGGTGCCCCTTGAGTCCGGGTGCAGGCTCCTCACTGCAGCTAGAAAAAAAAGCAGTTCAAAATACCACACTGAGAACTCGAAATTGTTTGGTGGCGCAAAACATCTGCACAGCGAATGACATAATCATGGGATGAGATTACTACTACTACTATCTAAAAAGATAAATGCAGTGCTACTATCTAAAAAGATAAAAGCAGTGCCTCTGGAAGCAAACAGTGGGAACGTATGCGATTTGAACCAGAGCTGCGTTGTAACGGTTGCAACTTGTAACGCTAAAGGCGAATCGTAACATTTTACTATCAGTTAACCCGCTGGCTTATTCGGCTGTTATTTGCCAGATAGTAGATAACTGTATCGTTTTTAAAATCAGTTTTGGTAATTTACTTGCCTGATACGATTAGAATCAAGCTGAAACATGTCTCTGTAGCATCGGTGGTCGGTGACCCAGATAGCGAGGCTTGGCTGCTTATGGGTCGCCGCGGCAACGATGCTGCAGAAGGATTTCAAATTATTTGTGGTCGAACCAGGCAAGTACGTAATCTAAACTGGTATTAAAATAGACAGACGGTTGTATGCTATACGTGTGCCGAATTTCAGCGTGAATAAGCGAGTGGTTTAATCGACAGAAGCATTTTGCGGTTCGTGTTGACCGTTGGAAGACTCGCACCAAATGAACCACTCCCAAAGCCAAAATCTGCGCTGTTAATTACTAGACAGATTGAAGAGCTCTTAAATAACCCTGATGGGTGCATTAAAAGATGCTTGCTTACCACGACACGGCTAGATATATGCTCCGGATTGTGAATCGCACGCCGACGAGCTAAGCTACGGTGAGAACACGGACACACGTGCTGAGCGGCTAGCGGCTATGGCTGGCGTAGGCTTAGGCTGGCTTAGTCGAGACTTTGGCCGAGTCGCCAGTAACGTATATGTAGCATGTTACCACATTATGCCGAAATAAAAACTTCGAAATAAATTTTTTAATGTGTCACTATGAACAATATGCAGCATTTTGTATTAAAACAGTTTTTAACAGCAGTTTATTAAAATTATTCGTACACTTTGAGTCAAGACAAGCCGAAGCCATCTATGATATGTAAACAAACGTGGCAGATAAAACGTAGATAATATATTCAATATACCATAGTTATAGTGCGTTTGAAGCGCTAGCTCAATGCATGTGCGATTGAAGTTCATGAACTGAGGACGTTTCTTTGCGGTTAGTGACATCATGAATGTAGTAATTAGGATCAGAGCGCTGTGAGCGCGTCTAAGGAGCGGTGCGAAAAGGCCAGCGCACTGCTGAACACCGCAGAACTGCTCTGACAGCTTCTTAAATGGATAGCTTTTCGCGAGAAAACGCGACCATTGATAACTTGATATAAATTGCAATGACTGGCAGGGACTATTGCTTTTTTACTGGTAAATTGATGTTAAAATGAGTGCGCTCAGGTCGGAATTCCCTTGGTAGCCCATTCCACTAATGAGTGCCCACCAGTGGCCACACATGAACAGATGAGCACGGGTTGTTGAGGTCGTATCGAGAGACTATTTTTCTGAAATAATTGTTTGAATGTTTATCCGAGAAAGAAGATCCCTCGTAAATCCTACAGACACCCCAATACGGATGCCCGTTTTCCGCTGTGTTTCATTCCTACCGGTTTATGTCCCAATTCGGATGACCGTTTTCGGATGTGTTTCGTTCTTCCGGCGGATTTCCCGCTCCGGCTTCGGACGTGCGGACTTTAACCGGACGTCCAACGGACATTATTGGCCGTGTGGGAAGTTATATATTGCATTAAATTGCTATATTTTGCCATTATTAGCACTGAACAAAAATTATTAGCAATGTGTACAACCGGTAAAAACCTCAGATATTACCTGCAATTGGAATGCATTGATGTTCGCTTCAAAATTGCGCAAGCCCCTCTTGCCGCAACAAGCCAATCCAATCCGTTAAGACAGCGGGCGCCATGGCGGGCGCGTTGAGAGCGCCTACCGCAGTTATGTCGCTGCTGCTCGTTTTTGGATATGTTTTGTCGCGTGTTGCTCTCACCCAGCGCTTCCGCATATTTTGTTGCGCACCATCTCGTGTGTATTGATTTTTTTCTTACAGCACTTCCGGCGCTAGTAAAAATACAGCAGAATGCACCGTGGCGCGCGCCGCAACCGCGAAAGCGGTCGCGCGCTAGCCAGGCAGCAACGTAAAATACTCTACATGAAGTGCATACTTTATTCAAATAAAACATAAGCCTCGACATAACACGTGTAAAAATGACGCGTTTGGGCATGAGTATCATGACGGCAGTGGCTAAGCTTATGTGCATGAACAAGAAGTCTGACCTGACGAAACTTGAAGCACGACCAAATTTTCACTGTAACCGTGTTAACAAATTCATTAAAGAATCGTACAAGGAAACTCACCTAACGACAGCACAATAAAACTTTTCTGAATGTCCCGTCGTAACGGCTTAAAGTAGCAACTGTCACTGGCCTAAGATAGCCAACTTTGTCGCTATCGGTTGTAACGGTTTCGCTAACCCAGCTGACGATTTAGATGAAGTGCGTAAAATACCTCTGGTAGCAGCAACTGTAGAACTCGCGCAATCCTTAGTAGCCGGTGCTGTCGCAAAGCTTCTTTGCACAATATCCAGTGAGTTGCTCCTTTCACTTCTCACTTTCAAAACACTTCCTAGTTAGAGGGCCGCTGCACTCTCAGCTGATTCAAATGGATGGGAGGGAGGGTGTATGTCACGTGGGCAGATTAGCTTTTGCAACAAAACGCTTTTAACTTCGTGTGGCTTGTTTCTAAATTAACCTGCGAACATACATGTTTGTACCCCATGCTTCAGTAAGTGTGAAAATTATATTTGTATTATGCCCAGCGTAACCTTCGTTTTGTCTCTGTCACCTGTGCGCTGGTATCGGTCCGTCGGTGGAGGCTTCTATAGACCGTTTTCGCGGCGAGGAGGAAAATAGCCTCGAACCGGAACGCGCTGAGCGGCTCCTCCTGTCTGGTATGTGGGGACGCGGGGATAGCAGCGGTGGCGGCAGGGCATTCTACAAAGAAAGGGCACACGTTGCAGTCTTTTGCACACAGTGTGTCTTGAATAGCCGCAAAGTATCTAAGCCGATTAGCTGATGTGAGCGATGTGCTTTCTTTCCCTGTTCTTTCTTCTTTCGCCCCTTTCTTTCCTTCATTTCCGCCGGCCGCAGTTTAGCTGCTAAGAGCTGCCGCGGTTAACGCAATCTTTTTTTGTTTTACTCAGTTATTCGCGTTAACAAAAAAAAAATAACAACCGAAAGGAGATGATTAACAGAAGATAAAGGATTAACAGCGGTGGCATGCGCGTATGTTGCTCTACACTGTTCCACTTGCAACTCACTAAATTGGGCGAAGACGAGCAGCTTCTGAATTCCAAGCTCCAACCGAAAATGTTTCGCTTTGGCAGCCTTTCGTGCGAGTTCCAAACACTGTTTGTAGAGTAGGGACTGGAAAAACTGAATACCCGTGCAACAGCGGCAGACTTTGGGCAACAAGCGGAGGATATTCCTTGCGGCAAATATTTACGAGATGCCGCCAGGTACAGAACTATTTCGATTCAGCCACCTGAGGTTAATGCAAGTATGAAAGAACCTGTCCCACTTGGACAACGATATGCTAATATATTGGTTGTCAACTTATTTAGTGAAACAGCGCTAAAATATTTTTTTAAACACGCATCTCGTAAGATTTTGCTGCCGATAATAAATGGGAATATGATCATAGGAATAACAGCGATTGCTTGCAGTAAGCAAACTTTGCGACGAAAAATGGACTATATAATTGTTGACAAAAGCAACTTTCGATGGGGTCATTATGGGACATAATTTAAGGTCACTATTTCGTAGGTATCAATTGTTAATTTTATCTTGCATTTGGATGTCAGCATGACGGCAGCGTCCGACAAGCGCAACTAACGGCCAGTCAGAGAAATTGCAGGATAGCAGCTTCCGCTGTTGACAAGTCATCGCCACTCCCCGCACATACCGGCAAACATGTGGTCGAGTCATGTAGGTAATGCTGAAATCCGATTGCCTAGTAGTGGACGCTTGAACACCCTGCCTGATTGTCACCCAACAAAAGTAGCCAGGGTAGAGTAAATGGATCCGAAATGGATAATGGATACTAAAGAATAAAATCCCAGTGGAGGTGTGGGAACTTCCGCAGTAGCCGTTCAAGCAGTAAAGAGTATATGAAGGATCGGTTGACCCAACTAATCTAGCGCGATTAGCATATTGCTCCTAAACGTGACATGAAACGGCTACATTCGCTTTCTTTCTTTCCTCAAATTGTTACGGTAAGCCGTCTCTAGAAATCGTTTAAGAATAAAAAGTAGATCGAAAGCTGCCATCACTGCCAGTGGTGCGCCGCCGGCTCTCTGTGCCACATAAAAGTTACACACTAATTCTTGTAGCCTTCAGCCGACCTGATCAGGAGCATAATTTTTTGTCATTTCTGACCGAATGGCTTCGCTGCTACTGAAAACTTTTTTTTCTTTCAGCTAGGTACTTTCAGAAAGCAAAAATCTGCACGCGAAAGCTCCAAAATGCCGATTTCCGCTACTTGTCGCCTGTTCTGCGGATGGGACCCCACATACCAGCATGGCGGTTGTTCATAACTCGGCCGCTAGATGGCGCCACATACACAAAATGGCAGCGCCCATGATAAAACGGTCTATTCGCCGCGAGATCGACCTAGAGGTGGCGCCACCGTCACTCCGGTAGTGTGGATCGGCAGCCGGCGGGTCTGCTTCCGAGTTTACGGCGGGTTTGTTGGCGATGAAAACGTGTCTTCTGCAGTATTTCTGCAATGTTGCAGAAAAAATCTAAGGATTTCGCCAATGCAGCAGAAGAAGAGCGGATTTTAGGAAAACAAAGCACGCAACCACCAGTCTTCTAGATTTACTTTGCACGTTTCTTGTGCTGTACCGCGCTCACGCGCCTAATGCTTGGGCCTGCCTAATGACAACTTTGTTTTTCTTATCGACTTTTAAACAGTTTGCATGTGTCTCATGCGAGTGAGACCGGCGAATTTAGTGTCAAGCCCACGCAGATACAAGGTTCGTGCTCTGACCTGCAGTATTTTAGATTGAATCGAGAAAGCCTGGTTCATTATATCGTACTTGACTCGAGGATTAAGCAGGTTAAATGTAGCATTGGCAGTGCACTGCATATCGAGTTGCTTTAGACTGAGTGCACATCAACTCTGGCCTAGACAACCACCCAAGTATTCCCCAAAAATGAGATCACGCCGACACTATACAGGAAACCTCGCCGTACAGGAAAGCTGATTGTTCACGTGTACAGCGCTGAGTCGATTGAATTTGCCGGGATGCTTCTTGCGGCCACTGTCATAGAATGTGATAGCGTATTATTGCATGCGCCACTAACTGTAAATGATTTCCTGAAACCGAGGAAAGTATAAGGGATTTCTGATGTGTAGGATGTTAATATATAATGGTAAATTGGTAGTGTAATTATTTTGTTTTGCAATGCGAATAAATTTCACCGTGTGAGAGAACTTTTACACACTTGACAGAATTTACAATAATCAGCTATTAATTTTCAGTGCAATAACACCGAGGTTTGGGCCAGTTGGTAATGATCCATATTCAAACCCATTCGCAGCACGAATAAAACAACGACAGGAAGAAAACACACACTACAGGACGAATGCTGCACTTCCAACTAAAGTTTATTATGAAAAACCAAGCTTAAGTACAGAGCTACTATCACCTTCTGACAGTCAAACATGTGTGTCTAAAAAAGCCACTTCATTATCATGTAGATAGAGGGATGGGGTGCTGACACATTGATCGCCTGCTTTTCTAATGTGATATGCCTCAATAATTTCTCTTTCTACCTGATCCCTTCCCCGCCCAAGAAACTTAGTTTTCTGAAAAATGGGTTTGCACTTACAGTCTCGGCAGTGAATTGCGAGATTGCTGCCTTGTCCTTCTTTCACCTGATCGTGGTGTTCTTTTGCTCTCTGATTAAAACAGCGTCCAGTTTGACCTATGTACACACGATTACAGGTGAGTGGAATGCTGTACACTATCTTAGTAGTGCACCGAGTGAACCAAAGGTGGTGCTTGATCGAACAAATCGGCTTTTCTTTTCTCACCATCATAGGACAAATTTTTGAAAGCTTACTCGGCGCAGAAAAGACCACGTTTACATCATATCTTTTGGCAACTTTCTTAAGATTGTGAGATAATTTATGAAGGTACGGAATTACTTGAGTGACCTGCCTCTGATCTTGCTTATCTTTCTTTTTAATACCCTTTTTCTTCTGAAGCAGGCTCTCTGCAACTGCAGATAAAGTACCAGGAGGAAAGCCAGACATACGCAATCGCTCTGTTTGCATTTTGACACTTTCGGACATTAGATGCGTACACGATATAGTAGCGCTCATTCTAAAATAATCAAAAGAGCAATTGCCATGAATTGCCTCAATTCCGCCTTAGAAAAATCGTGTACGCATCTAATGTCCGAAAGTGTCAAAATGCAAACAGAGCGATTGCGCATGTCTGGCTTTCCTCCTGGTACTTTATCTGCAGTTGCAGAGAGCCTGCTTCAGAAGAAAAAGGGTATTAAAAAGAAAGATAAGCAAGATCAGAGGCAGGTCACTCAAGTAATTCCGTACCTTCATAAATTATCTCACAATCTTAAGAAAGTTGCCAAAAGATATGATGTAAACGTGGTCTTTTCTGCGCCGAGTAAGCTTTCAGAAATTTGTCCTATGATGGTGAGAAAAGAAAAGCCGATTTGTTCGATCAAGCACCACCTTTGGTTCACTCGGTGCACTACTAAGATAGTGTACAGCATTCCACTCACCTGTAATCGTGTGTACATAGGTCAAACTGGACGCTGTTTTAATCAGAGAGCAAAAGAACACCACGATCAGGTGAAAGAAGGAAAAGGCAGCAATCTCGCAATTCACTGCCGAGACTGTAAGTGCAAACCCATTTTTCGGAAAACTAAGTTTCTTGGGCGGGGAAGGGATCAGGTAGAAAGAGAAATTATTGAGGCATATCACATTAGAAAAGCAGGCGATCAATGTGTCAGCACCCCATCCCTCTATCTACATGATATATGAAGTGGCTTTTTTAGACACACATGTTTGACTGTCAGAAGGTGATAGTAGCTCTGTACTTAAGCTTGGTTTTTCATAATAAACTTTAGTTGGAAGTGCAGCATTCGTCCTGTCGTGTGTGTTTTCTTCCTGTCCTTGTTTTATTCGTGCTGCGAATGGGTTTGAATATGGATAATTTTCAGTACCGTTAAAGTGCAGACTACGAATTACTCCCTGCGAAGACATCGTTATAAACTGTGCATGGGCACTGTCATGTTCTGGGAAGCAATTTTACAGGCTGAAAATTTCTTTATCACCAATTATTGAGCAGTGACTAAATCTTATGCGAAGTAAAATATTAGGGTTGCTTCCAAAACAGATGCCGGATATAAAACTATTCCGAAAGAAATGGAGGTCATCTTATCATGCGACTATAAAAATGTATTTATTCCCGCACTAAACACTGATATTTAAGCCCGCATGAAGCTGTTTTACTCCCCTTGTCAGAAATGACGAGTTTTGTCGGAAGACAGCACTTGGACGAAAAGGGATTTTAATGATTATAATAGGCTACCAGTAAAGTACATTGATCTAGGTGTATTATGTTATATTTAGGGTAACAATTACGTGCAGGGAATATGTTTCCCAAACATTCGAGCATTTCTTTAAAGCAAAATGTGCTCACTAAAACTTTTACGGATGCACAGAAGCCTTCAACAACAAAAGAAAAGAAATGCATATTGGCCCGGGTTTAACTCATGAAAGCGGCATTGGCTATGACGGATGATTGCAAAGGCTGGTTTTGGTGTCGTTTTTTTTTTTTTTTCGTTACTAACACCACATTTACCACGTGGGATTGTTTATTGTGCAGTCAAATCCCATTGCAGAGGAACGCCTTTCGAAACGGTTGTGATTGAATCCCCCGTTCTCGAAATCAGCAGTCGAGCGCCCTTACCATTGAGACACCACGACAGAGGTTTAAAAGCAAAAAAAAAAAAAAAAAAAAAAGAAGTCGTCACACAACTCTATCGTGCATACAGACGGCATAGTAGGCATAGAATGGTCTGTTCAAACTGCATTCTGCTATATGAAGGAGTCTGCGGTGGCATATGGTTTAGTAGCTGCGGTATTCCAAACCGAAACGGGAATATGCGATTTCTGAGCGTTTGCATTAACTTTTATTGACGGCAACGACCTGTTTTGCTTTGACACAGCGGTAACGAAAGTACCACTTCGTTTGAGACATTGCATGTCAAAGGATCTCAAGCGCCGAAGACCGCGATGGATGATGTCCTTATCCAAGCATGACATGCTCGATACGGACAAGTATATATATTTTTTTTTAATGAAGCGTGGGGTTATAGACTGTTCATATTAATTTTGCAAGAGGCATATAGGTAAGCAAAAGCTCACAGGAACTGCGAAACAAACAAAAACACTCCTGTACACGCCGCATGCGCGCGCGTAAATCACTACGGGCTGGCACACGACGCGAAAACGCATCCACACTGAGTAGGTTTCGCCGCTGAGCCGCAAGGTGGCAACTCTGCTCGATCTCGAGGCCAATAGCGCGGGCCCGGAACTCGCAACATGCCACCCATCTGCCGGGCCCCTTCTTCAGCGACTACTGACGAGGCGGGCGGCGTCTGCTCCTCCGTCGTCGGCGCAGCGGCTAGGCGCGCGGCGAGCACACAAGCGCGCATGCGCTTTCTCCGCGCATGCGCACAGCTGGCGGAGCGGTGGTGCAACAGCTCAGCGCGCGCAGCCACGCTAACACTCGCGAAACAGCTGGCGTAGTGTGCCTCTCGCTACAAAAAAACGAAGAGGCGCAGAGCACGTGGCACCATCCTTTTCGCGAAGGTCGCGTCTCCCTGTTCTTGCATTTCGGCCTGTTCAAAACTGAGCCCGTGTGTCGCAATGGACGTTGCCCACATTGCCACTAAAGACTTCGTGGTAGACAACGTGCTGCAATTCCTGGATACAGAGCAGCTGTTCGCGTGCGCCGAAGTGAACCACCTCTGGCAGTCGGTCACATTGAGCCTGCTGCGCAAGAAGCTCGTCTCTGTCCCTGTCTGTTGTGCACCGGTAAGCCTTCGCGTTCTCTTGCGTTTTCTTCCGCTGTGCTAAGTGCACTCATAAAGACTTCAAGATATATCATAGCGCATGTGTAGCAGATAAGCTCGCCGGCCGCGCATGGAAACGACTGCAATCCGTTGGCTGCGAGGATTCTGCTGCATTCTCAGTTAACGAAGACGGCCGATTTTAAACATAAATCGTTGCGTTGTCAATTCCGCTAGCATAAACATATAATATTTCTCCATGAACCTAGCATGACAGCTTATACTTGTCCTTTCATTGCGGCTGATCTTGCGGCAAGCGTTACCTCAGGCTGGATACCGCGCTTTTCGGTTACCAGGGGATGAGTGCTATGAATGCAGCTTAGCAACATCGATCTACATTTCCTCCCCGAACGTCAGTAGGGAACAATCGTTTTGTTCTGGTTGCAAACTGAAATGAAGAGGCCCCTCCTACATGTTATCATGTTCTCGCGACGTGGAATACTACCCAGAGTAAGTCTGGGCAGCCCTTTGTACATTCTGTTAGTTCTCAGGTTATGTTTAGTGTAGTAGTACCGTGAATAGGCTGCTAAAATAGCATAAGTCGCCGTGCTGGCTCGTGGGTTTGGTGTTCGTCTACTAATGAAAAGGCCGTTCGGTCTTGGCTGGTGTGGCTGTATTGCTAGATTTGGTGCTAGACAAAGGAACATGTTGAGTGTTATAAAAACGAATAAGGCATTTCTCCGCGCATCTTCACTTCCATCTCCACCCCGCTCCAGTTGTCATCAAAGTGTACGCGAACTACTGCAGCTTTCCTTTCCATCAAGCAGTGATTGTTCATTCATTATAATCATGTTGAATGGTGAATACATGCTTGCTCCTATTTTTTTAGTTACCTAAGAATGTCTCCATGCGTATTTGACACCCTCCTGGAGCTGGTCCGGCCTCACCCGCAAAAAGGACAGAAAAGCAATCCCGTCAGAGCACCGACTTGCCCAAACTGTCAGGTAAAACCCTATCCTAAAGAAGTGCGCGAGTTCGTACACCATAACTGCTGCTGTTTGCATAAACACATCATTTCTCAACTATATATTTCAATTCCAGATTCTTAGCAGTCGCTGACACAATACGGTCATCATCATTCAGTTTCCTGAACGGACGTTCAACAGCCCGCCGAATAATTTCCTCAATGTGCCAAGCAATTTGGGAAATCCTTGGGCCAATATACCTTGTGGTTTCAACAAACCCTGAGGAATTGCTACAGGTAATCAAGACATTTTACACATTTCTGGCTGTCATATCATAAAAATTGTTTACTATTATTGCGTAACAGCCATATTTAAAGCAACTTCACTTGGGTCCTGATTATTTCACATGCTAGTATGAATTATATCTCATTTTTTAGATAGCAGCAGACTTTCAAGACAGATGGAATTTGCCACATTGTTTAGGTGCACTAGATGGGAAACATGTTGCTGCTGAATGCCCTGCGAATTCTGGCAGCATTAATCGCAAATAGAACTTTTTCAGCAAATCACGGCTTGCCACAGTGATGCTTACTACAGGTATACCGCCTCGATTGTAAACTGTACTTCTGTTTGCGTGCTATGCTGGAGCTCGATTGGTTAGAGTGTTACTTAACATTTTCAATAAGAAAGCAGCAGGTATACCAAACGAAAGAGCTTACCGCATTTATATTATTGTCAATACTGTTTGACTTAAGTACTCTTCGCTTACAATTAAAAATGCCAAAGAGCTGGAAACTTACAGCTGCCTAATAGACACTTATAATGAACATGTAAAAGAAGCGCACCTAGTGCAACGCAGCAGTGCTGGTATTACTGGCCAACCAAGGCCTTCTGACAATGTTCGAAATTGGTGGATAACTATAACTCGGGTATGAATTGGCTTGATGTGTCTATGAAACACCAATAAAGAATGTTCGGTTTTCATTCTCCTCCTTCATTTTAAGTGACAAAGTGTGCTGCGTTTGTTACCTTTACATCAGGTTCATTTATTCTGAAGTTGGGCACTTCAGAAGCGAGTCCGATGGTGGAGTATTTGGACGCAGCACCCTCCAGGAACCGATAGAAAATAACCAAAGCGGATTTCCGAAGGATGCACCCCTCGAAACAGCTGGTAGCATGCCATATTTCCTTGTTGGGGATGAGGCTTTTCCCCTGAAGACATACATGATGCGTTCATACTCAAGGAAAAGTATGTTTCATCAATTTTCTTGCACTAGTACTTTGATACAATAGCAAAAAGCACCAATTTTTTTATAGATATACTTGAGTGCTTATTTCAACAAGCATTCTGATGCAATAACAGGCTGCCATTTCGTAAAGTTGGAATCATCCTCTAAAGAAGTTTGATTCATTTCTAACTGTAAAGAATGTAAACTCGACCAATTCTTTAAGAGCACCACAGCAGTGTTGAACGAACACCCATAAAGCAGCCTGTGATGAAGCAAGCCAGTGAAACAGCCAAAAATATGCTCATTCGCACCATGTGCTTCCCATTTTCATCCTGTCTTCTCTCTCCACTTTGAAGCAGAGCACTGTACAACCGTTTGTTTGACCCTTTGAGGTGGTGTTAAAGAATAGATTGGGCAACTTGCTTTCATCTTATTTATTGTGTATAGGCTGACACATCACTGAGGTGTTCATTGTGCATGCAGGTATTTAATGAGCACTTTTTAGTAAAAATTTTTTGGGCCAAGCTCCATTAAGGATATGACGTGATAGCGTTTCACAGACACGGATGGTGTTTCCTCATCTCTTCAATTTTTTATTTAAAATTACTTAGCATCAGCAAATAATGGCTTTCCATTGTGAAGTTTCACCTGTGAGTGTATTTTTCATTTTCAATTATTTCATTTGTTCAATAGAACAATTGCACTAAAATTTTTTTAATGAGCATCATGAAACATTGCCTTTTCATTCTCACCATTTTGATACCATTGATCCCCTATTTTGCTGTTTTTTCATGTCTTTAAATCATCAGTAATATATCAATAACAATGATTTTATTAAATTGCCATCACCTATCACACCAATCAATAAAACCACAAATTACCATGATACAAACTTTTATGCAGCCTTCGATTATCTCCAACATTTGCTTCCGACTATTTTGCTGACTATAACGCAGACGGCTTTTTAAACAAACGGTACGTATAGACTATATCACTGAATGGCTGCCATTGACTTTTTAATTCTTAATCTTGATCTTTACTCATTGTTCATTTCACAGGCCTCCATCCACTGTTTGCTTCGAGTGACTCCAGTGGACCATCGAATACAGATTTCGAAGAGGTCCACAAGAAGAGAATCTGCAATTATTGCCTCAGCAAGGCTCTTAGAGTCGTAGAAAATGCCTTCCGCATTATGGCCCAGAGGTGGTGCATGTTGCACCGTCCTTTCAAGGCGAAGGAATATAACATTAGAAAAATAATCTCGGCATGTATTGCTTTGCATAATTTTCTAATGAAAGAATCTCCTCCCTCTCGAACTGCATATTGTCCGTCTGGCACAGCTGACAGCACTGATTGGCAAGGGAGGGTTGTTGATGGAACCTGGAGATCCGAAGATGACGGGAACCAGCACTCAATGGCTTGTCCCACACTGGCTACCATTCAACCAGGTACCAAGACATTGCAGCTAACTGTGGATCATCTGCATGCTAGTTCAGTAATTTGTCAGTCCTTAGCTCATATGTTGTTAACCTCATGAATAGAGCATACATTTAAAGTTGGTATCATGGTACTTGATGCCTATTTGCACGACATTTGCATGACAGGCTTGCTTATGACGTTAGGGACAGACTCTGCCAATACCTAATCAGTGACGGGAAAGTACCATGGCAGGTGACTATGGTCAGGGGGAACGTGGACTGAAAAGGTAAGATATATGACATCAGTATATGTGACATTTCTTTTTCTGTTCATAACCTCACAGTTGTGACTAGTTGGATGGATGATAGGAGCGTCTCATTTGTAACAGGCTGTTGGAAGCTTCCACAATGCACGGGGGCAGTTGTCATACTTGGCCAGTGCCTCCTTCATTATTGGGTTCAGAATTTCAACATAATGCATAGCATCTAACTGTGTTGCAGTGAATGTGACAAAAGGAAAGATTGCTTCAAGAGGAAAAATACCACAACTTTATTGTATAGTGAATTAAGGGTCGAGCATTAATATTGCTTGCCTCATTTTAGGGTACATGATGTTGTCAATTTCATACATGGCATCGACTTGCTCGAGTGGGCTTAAAGCTCTGTTTTTTCACCAGTGCCATACAGTAACGATACAGCAAATCGTCGTCTTGCTTCTCTGTTCTAATAGCTGTAATTCTCTGCAAACATGCTGACGCAACTTGAAGGTGCATGTCCTCTGAAGAGCTGGAAACAGAATTTTTCTGGTATATTGGCATTAATTTTATTTCAAAGCATTTTACCTTTCTGTGGTGCTGGCACTTTTTTTTAGCCTTTGCTGACCTCGGACAGCTATAGAATAGACAACCCCGTTAACCAAATTGTTATAATAAGCATGCTACATGCACTGCATAAAAAAATTGTATTTGTAACACAAATTCTGTGCACATGCACATCAAATACCTTTCAGATTCGAAGTCCTTGTCTCCTTCCGGCATATTCTGTTACCTACAATGAAGACAAAATTGCTGTCACCATTTCGAAGTGCTGTAGTGACTAGGTTTTGCTTTTCACTTTCGCTTCCTGTGCTTGGAAAGAAACGTTTCCCAGGTGGATGTACTGCCTTGGACTGTGCAGGAACCTGAAGAGGTCCCGGTGACTGATGGTCTTCTTCTGCATGTGCTTGTCTGCAACGGCCCCATATAGTGCGCCATGAACAAACCTTTGCATGATACTATTCGGCAACAAGTAACCTTCACTTCATTTGATAAATAAAAGTTAGACAATTAAGCTCGACATTTGAGGGCATGACACATTATCATCAATGGTTTCTTGTTCGTTATATCCTTACTTATGTGTGTATCGATTATCTTACACTAATTCATTAACATAGACATAAGTTACACCGTTATGTGAAAGACCACCTAACAGAATTAAGCTGTACAGTGTGCCTACATTCATTAGGAGTTGCAATTCCTTTGCAAGTTTTAGTGTTTTTATACTGCAGTAAAAATGTTACTATGTGCTTGGTTCCATGTATTCCTAAGTGGTCTTTTTTCATGTCCTTATTACCGCTGTATTCTGTTCTGTTCACCATTTCCTTCGCCCCCCCCCCCTTCAATGTAATGACCAATTGGTTTGATGTATTCCTATATGCTCTTTTGTTACATTGCCTCATTACTGTTGTAGTTGGTTCATTGCTTTTGCTTCCTTCCTTATTTAATGCCCACTGGGGCTGTTAGGGTAAATAAATGGAAATAAAATATGTGAAACCAAGGCTTGAAACATTACTGCCGGCCCAATCTGTGAACATGCCATGAGTGCTGTTTAACATGAAAGGCTTATGAATGCTTGCATGCTTTGAATTACATAACATTTTGGTACATATGAAGGCTTCCTTGAAAAAAATAAATCCCAAGAGATTTGATATCTGTGAACAGACAATAAAACTACTTTTTGTGCAATCTTCCGGGTTGCACGTTCTTTGACAATTCATTTTTGTATCTCCAGCAGCCCTAAAGGCGCACATTGTAGAGTTCAGAATTGAAATCTTTAAGCGGTAATTTTTTGAAAAAGGCTGACCAAAGTTCTGTCATTGAGATAGTGGTTCATGTAAAGTTGCAACACACAAGCAGCTGTATAAGTATTGTAGAAAAGCACATATACATTCTAGTTTTTTCTACTAGTTTGGAAGTCCTTGAGCCATATTTGTCTCAAGGACTTGCAAAGAAGACATATGCGCGTATAATGAAATGCTGTCACTCACTCTTGTGCTGCAGAAAATCCAACATTGGTGCAGAGGCTGAAAAAGTTTGAATATTAGTCTTCTTGAACAGTAATAATATATGTACAGATAGCGTCCCCTTTGTGTAGAGCGCTCGAGCAGGACATATCAGGCTACAAGTCAGAATCCGACTCTGGCACCCAATTACTGGGCAAGGTGCTCATGTGTACCTTGCCTCTAGGTCTCTGTTTCACTACTTCCTCTCGTGTTTTGCCTCTACAACTGATTAATTGCGGCAAAATCTGACTTTTATTGTAGAAAAATGCACCTTTCGAGCACTCTACACAACAGGGATGCTGACTGCACTTTCTCGTACCAGTTGCACACGTTACTGTAAAAAAAAAAAAAACGAATTCCTGTATTACGTGCATTTCTGCCGAGGGACTTGCTACGAGGACAGGATATACGGCGCATTTGCTGAACACAGTTCCCCAGTTCCATTTCATTGTGTTATCTAAAGGAATTATCCAAATATTCACATGAAGTGTTCAGTTGTAGTCTTGACATAAAAGCTTCAACACACAAGTAGCAGTATTATTATTGTAGGAAAGCACAGATGCATTCTAGTTTTTCTGCTAGTTTGCAAGACCTTGAGACATATGTGTTGTACTACAAAGTAAACAACAATGACTGAACTTACATTGGTTCCGGGGACACTGGCTCCATAATTTCCATCAATGCATCGAAGTGTTTCCACTTAATCGCAGGGATGTCCGCGGCTCCTGCCCCAATTTTCATTTTCTTTTTAATCAGATTTCTCTGCTTGAAAAAAGTATCTTTTAGGTTTTTGAACTTTTTCTAGCTGGCAAGCTATTCCTGAAAAATAGGATTCATGCTAATACACCGAATTTCTTCTCTGTAGATGCAATGGTCCGGCCTTGCATTAATCCTCGAACAACATGCCGCATACGTACAACAGCGCAAAAGACGGTACAATAGGAACGAAAGAGTTCGGTTGGACACAAACGTCCAATCCACACTTTTATTACATTCCAGACTCATGACAATGGATCGCCGTGGCTAACGTTTTTGATAAATTGGACTTACTTGCATAATAATTCATTTCGAGCGTTTGGCGAAATCTCGACGCATCCAGGGAGCGAGCCTCGCAAACGTAGAGTACCGACCGCGGTATCGAGGCACTGAAGTGGGGGCATACCAAGATGCGTGCACTAAATTATAATAAACGGCGCATCTCGGGAAACATTTACCTGCTCGCTAAAAAAGATGTCTAGAAACAGTTCAGTACTGTTTTCATGCACCCTCGAGGCCTCGACTTCACGAGCGACTAGACTGACTGCCTGAGGGATGCTATGTACGCCGATAAAGAGCATCCAGCTACGCTATGTGCCGTGCCGAAAGCAAAAAGCATTACCATTCAGTTATTCACTAAAACATGGCACATCTGACTCATGAAATGTGGCAATATAAGCATCGACATGCTATTTGCAGGCATAGTAAACACAAGGGGCACACGTACCGCTCATGCCAAGGGCGGCGCCAATCTTGTTCCAAATGTCGTCTTTGAGTACATTGTTTTTATGTTCCGGGTGACGCTTGTCATACAGCGATAAAGCTTTAAAGCGTCAATGAGAATTTCCGCCGTGACGCTCATTTCTTGTCGCACTGTAGCTATGCTGTCTTCGAGCACGCCGTCGCCATGAGGGATGCTACACCGAGCGACACCGCTCAAACCTTCCTCGCTTTCCTATGGCTGATGGAATTCGGCGGAAAAAAATCCGGTGGCGAGAATCGGTCCCGGACCGATTCGGCTTTCCGCAGCAATTTCCGGCGGATTCTCTCCCGTGGCGGCGGAATTCGCTCGTTCTCGCCGCCTAACGCTCAAGTGTGAACGAGCCATAAGTCTACCATCACAAATACTCGTGTTGTACCTGCCTTAGTTCATTCCCATTCGGTTGTAAATATATGCCGATTTCAGAAACATCGGCACGCGGTGCAGACTGCTGCAGAACCTGATTTTACCTGAGGCAAGTTACTGAGCCCGTCGTACGTGATTTAAATTAACAGCTCGCAAAATTTTCGGGTGCGCCTGGAGAGTGCGAAAAAAGAAATAGTTTACGAAGCTTTTAAGAATATATATGCTTATTTCTTTTTTAGGTCGTCCCAGATGTTTATTACACGCCTCTTCCAAGGCGAAAATATCTCCAGTGATGGAAATGTGTCTGCGAAACTTATTGCGGCCTTAGTTAGGATAGAATCAGCTTTGCGCTAACTTGGAATATTTAATTTGCATGCTATTTTCCTCTTATGCTTAACACTTCTTCCAATGAACATTTTCTTTGCCGGCGCAAACACGCCAGACTTGACTGGTTCGTCATTTAAATTTCGTTCTTGTTGCGTCAAGTTCAGATATATTTAAAGCACTAGTCTAGACTTAACTCGGACAAATACAACCACGAATCTTGCGTGAAACCTATGCCGAGCACGGGGGGGGGGGGTGAATTCTAGAGGGCACTTTGGACCACTAAACTGCGATGAAGCGAAAGCCATTATAGCGGGCGGTGGATGGTAGCCACCCACTTCGGCCCCTCTATCTCCTTCTCTTCTTTAGCTCCCAACTTCCTCTCTTCCTTTAAGACGTGGAACATGTCCGCGGAGAGCCCCGCCGGGGTGGTGCAGTGGTAAGACGCCCGATTACTGTGCCGGAGTTCCCGGGTTAGATCCCGACCACGGCGGCTGCGTTTCGATGGAGGCGAAACGAAGAGGCGTCCGTGTGCTGTGCGATGTCAGCGTTTTTGTTGTGGCTGTAGGAAGAAGGAAAACGAAAATGAACGGGCCTGCTACTGGCTCTGTAGCTGAGCCACCTCCTCTGCCTCGTGCGAACAGAAAAGAAAATAGAGAAGAAAGGAAAAAAATTGGCAGTGGCTTTATAGCTTGGTTAAGCCTGGTAATTGCGAAAGCAATAGCTATGGCTACGCCTAGGTTCAGCTGGTGGTGTAGCTGGTTGTGGTACTTGTGGGTATATGCTTATGGTTATGCAGTGATTCACTCTCTCCACGGTATATGGTTCAAATACTGTTTATTGTGGGGTGCTACCTGGTTACTCTATGTATAACTAGTAGCGAGGCAAGCAGTGCCGTGGCTGCAAGGATATACTTGGTTGTGGGTGGGGTTAGGGCAGAATGTACAACTGCCGCTCCGGCACCGGCTGAAACGGCATTCTTTACGCCAGCAGAATGGAAGCATCCCTGGAGACTGCGTTGGTTCCACTTGCCACTAGGCCACCTCCTATAGTATCCAACGTTGCATCCCCGACGGTTGCTGCGGTAGGAGCGGGAGTTAGGCCGCCGTTGAGCTACCGGTTGCCCTCCAGGAGCCAGGGAGTGGCGTCACCCTCACAAATTACATCACCTTTCAGCAGGACCACTCTTCCTGCGTCTGCATGCATAAAAATTATACGGCTACACTAGTTGACTTAGAACTTCACACTGAATATTGCTACGTGATGGTGACACTTCTTCCGCTCAAGAAACAAGATGCACAACTTCACGTACTCAACATCTACTGTTCCCCCAGACTCAAAAATGTAACGTTCGCAGCACTCTTTAGCCGCGCTCTAAAGGCTGCGGGCAGGGACTCCCTGGTGATTGTGGGTGATTTCAACGCCCACAGTACACTCTGGGGATACGTGCGTGAAGAGAAGGGGGGCGCAAGCTAGCGGAACTCGCGTCCACGCTGGGCCTGACTCTTCACACTGACCCTGCATATCCAATGCGGATGGGTAATTCAGTGACCCGGGATACATGCCCGGATCTCACCTTTACCAAAAATATTGTACACGCAGATTGGATCAACACTGAGGAAACCCTCGGTAGTGACAACTGCACTACCGCACAAGCTCGGTTACCCGACTGGAATAAGTTCCGGCAAAGCTACATCAATTCGGCCTCTATCCACAAACAAGGATACCACGCGTGGGCACAAGGATTGGTTACACATCTTCGTTCGGTGGAAACACAAATTCAGCTCTCGGAGTCCACTCCAGAGGTGGACAACCACCTTCTGCATCTTTGGGAAGCGCGGCACAGCCTCGTCCGCAGATGGCGCCGCCAAAAACATAACAGAAAGCTCAAAATTCTTATCGCCGAGCTCACTCAGCGAGCGGCAGAGTACGCGGCCCAACTCGACGACTCGAACTGGGTAGACCGCTGCAACACGGCGGAGAGACAAATGTCGAGCCGGAGCACGTGGCGCCTTTTCCGTGCCCTAATTGACCCGGCTCAAACCCGCGCCGAGGCACAAAAACATCTCCAACGAGCTATTCATAGCTTCGATGGAAATACATCAACATTATAGCATGCAAACTGCGCGACCAGTATCTTTGCACTAAGCAGGATCCCGGAGGACCAGCGTACTCGTATGCAGGTTCCGAGAACGCGGATCTGGATCAACCGTTCCAGTTGCACGACCTGAAGGCGGCCCTGGCTAAAATGAAACGAGGAACGGCACCGGGCCGGGACAAGATAACTGTGAAACTGCTTGCCAATCACCCGACCCCGCCTACGAAACCCTCCTCGCTTTCATCAACTCGATCTGGCTTGGTGAGGCACCTCTACCAATTGAATGGAAGACCGCCCTGGTAACGTTCATTCCGAAAGCCGGCAAAGCCATAAACACAGACAACCTCCGCCCCATCTTCCTCACGTCTTGTGCGGGAAAGCTGATGGAGACCATGGTGCGGGACAGGCTGTCTGGGTTTCTGGAAAATAAACATACATTTGCAGACACCATGTTCGGTTTCCGCCCGCAAAGGTCCGCTCATGATGTTCTGCTTCAACTCGACCGAGAAATTCTCAACCCTGTCGAATATCCCTTCAACGATAAGGCAGTACTCGCCCTTGACTTGAAGGGGGCTTTCGACAATGTCACACACGAAATCATGCTGCAACGTCTCTCCCAGACAAACTGTGGACATAACACATTTCACTACATCAAGCAATTTCTCTCAGATCGGCAATCTTGCATCCGAATACAAGACGAAGAACACGGCCAATATAAACTGGGAACGAGAGGCACCCCACAGGGCGTGGTCCTCTCGCCATTACTTTTCAATCTGGCCATGATGAAACTCCCGGCTATGCTGGCGCAGGTCGAAGGCATCCAGCACGCGCTGTACGCCGACGACATAACCATCTGGGCCAAACACGGATCAGTTGGAGACATTGAGGCTAACCTGCAGCAAGCGGCGCAGATCGTAGACGCTTACGCCCGCCGCTTCGGCCTTCAATGCTCACCGTCCAAATCCGAATTTGTGCACATTCGCCCGCCGCCTAAGTGCACCACAAAAATGGAACTATCCCTGGCCAGCGGTCCGATACCCGAACACGATGAGATTAGAGTACTTGGTCTCCTTATCCACAAACATCGACGGGCTGATACAACACTAGCAAAACTGCGCAAGGTGGGGGACCAGGTGGGCCGGATGGTGCGCCGGGTTTCCAACAAACGCGTGGGGTTACGGTGCACAGACGCTTTGCGGCTGGCGCATGCATTCGTGACCAGTCGAGTACTCTACTCGACTCCTTACCTCCACCTGCGCAGGTTTGATGAGAACGCCCTCGAAGTGATTCTCAGAAAAATGTATAAGCGTGCCCCCGATCTCCCCGATCAACACATCCAACCAGCGTCTTACTGGCCTGGGGATGATAAACACATTCGCGGAGCTCCGAGAGGCGCACTTGACTAATCAATACACAAGACTTTCAAAAACGCCGTCGGGACGCCGCCTATTAGCCCGACTACACATCCACCACCCAACATTTACGGAAGCACGCGTACGCATTCCTGAAATCTGGAGATACGCCCTGCACTTACGCCCTCTTCCGGCCAACACGACACGTGATGACCACAGTGGCAGGCGCCTTGCGCGGGAGGAAGCACTGGCCCGTCACTATGGGAACAAACACAGAATTTTCTACGTGGACACCTCCGGCCCTCACCATGGGGGGTGGTACACAGCCGCAGTCGTCCATCAAAAAATCACGGTGAATGGCCTGACGTTCCGAGCTCAAGACATAACACATGCGGAAGAAGTTGCCATCAGGTTAGCCGCTGCAGACAAGGACTCACGAGTCATCATCAACGACTAGAGAAGGGCGTGCATATTAAACAGGGGTACATTCCTCTCTTTGCGTACCGCATCCTTCAAAACAGTGACTACTTCGTGGCCCCCGCGTCTTGAACGATTGTATGGGCTCCAGCTCACATGGGCCTCGAAGGCAATGAAACGGCCGACGCCGCCGCCCGCGCGCTCACTCTCCGGGCAACGCCTTCAGACCCTTATGATACGGATCTCGAACGCAATCCGGCTCTCACTTTTCGAGAAATTACTGAATTATTTCAATTCAGCCATGCAATTTATCCTAAGCCTTGTAAGGGCCTTACAAAGGTGGAGGAACGCACACTCCTCCGCCTTTACACCAAAACGCTGCTGTGCTCGGCAGTTTTACTTATTTATTTATTTACACAAATACCTCACAGGTTTCAAACATGGAACATTGTGTGAGGGGGAGGGGTTACAGTGTATCAAAAGGAACAATGGTACATAATTTAAAATACAAAAGTTAACAGTAATACAGGACTGGAACTGCAAATAAGTATTAGAGCATGCATGGGAAGTAATAAACAGAGGAATATGACATTATGCAATAGTTAGCGGCATTGGACGAAATCAACCTGCACACAGTGAACGCAATATAAAAAAGTTATTCTGACTGCAAAAAGGTACTCAATTCGTTTTTGAATTTTAGTGGGTCAGTTATGTTGCGATGCGTTCGGGAAGACCATTCCAACCCTTTATAGCCCGTGGCAAGGCAGAGAAGTTAAATGCATGTGTTCGGCCGAATAGACGTTGAAAACTTATTTTATTATTCAGGCGGTGGGAGGTGCGAGTCGGTCTAGTAAGTCCCACTGTTGATGCATGGTGAGTGTAGATTAGTGTATGTAGCAAGCAGATAAGCGCGATATCCCGACGTGATTGTAAACTTGTGAGTGATAAGGACAACTTCATGTTAGTCATGCTGGTATGGCGGCTGTAATCATGGGAAATAAAACGTGCTGCACGGTTTTGAATAGCTTCTAGGGATTTGATTAGATACTCTTGATGTGGTGACCAGATGGCTGATGCATATTCTAGTTGAGGACGAACGAAAGTTAGAAATGCGAGCTTACGAGTAGAAATAGGTGCGCTATGTAGATTTCGCTTTAGATAGCCGAGCGTGCGCGATGCTTTGGCGGTTATATTTTCAATATGCGTCGCCCATGAAAGATTTTCGGTAAGATGAACGCCGAGATATTTATAAGAAGATGTGCGGGTTAGTGAAATCCTGTTGAGTGAATAATCGTAGGTTGAGAGGGAATGCTTCCTACTGACTGTCATTATTTTGCATTTTTCCGTGTTAAGTCTCATTTGCCATGATCTGCACCAGTTGCGTACTTCAGGTCCTGCTGAAGGATGACATGGTCAGTGAGAGAACGTTTTTTACGATAAATTATGCAGTCATCAGCGAACAGTCGAACTGATGATCTTATGTGAAATGGGAGGTCATTAATGTATATTAAAAATAATAAAGGACCGAGGACGCTACCTTGAGGAACGCCAGATGTGACACTTTGATCCTGCCTGTACAGGAAAGTGCCCGCACTGTGCGGAGACGTCTTCGGACATCTTCCACATGGTGTGGGCATGTCAGTCAACCCCGAACCTCACCCCCAAACCCAACCCCACCCGGGAGGACTGGGAGGCAGCCCTGCTCGGCTGCTTCGATCTGGCAAGCCAGAAGGCCCTGGTAAACCGAGCCCGAGCCGCAGCGGTCTACAATGGGCTCCTGGAATGAGGAGCCCGCCTAGTGTTTGTGTAAGGTTGCCCCGGCTACTTCAAGCTTCCTCTGAATAAAGTTTTTACACATACATACCTCGCGAGTTCACGGCGCGAGTGGGGGCCCTGTTTTTGCGGCAGATGGGCTTGGCGGCGCGCCAAAGGTCACGGTAAATGTCAATGGTAGCTACCGCCTCGCTACGCTAATGGCTGAAAAGTGAAAGTAGTATTGCTTTCGCAATAAAAGAAGAGGGAAAGGAAGACGCGCGCCGCAACAACCGCCATCGTCCCCCACCTAAGCAGTGGCGGGTGCAATGACGGCCTACAACAGATACAAATCGGTGGCTGGCTAGCCCCCGCCGCAAGCGGCGTTGACCTACCGTCCCAGCCCCGTAGGGCCAGGAACTGCCACCCTTCCCCCTGATGGAGTTCCTCGCATATGAAAGATTCCCAGGTTGTCGAAATTACTCCGTAGCCCTCCACTACGACTCCTCCTTCTCTCTATCCACTTTCGCTCCATCGATGAATCCGTGAAGGTCAACGGAACTTTCTGGACAACGTTTTGTGCTCTGTCACGCCACCGACGCGCTAAGCCTAGCGTCCGGCGTTCTCCACCAAGCCCCTGCGCAACGCGCGTGACAGTTTCCTGGAAAAGCGCCTGCGTCTGGCGAACCTGGCGCTGCCGTGGCTGTGAAGGCGGGCCTGTCGCCTCCTCCGCCCGGCGGCTGCCGCCGTCTCTGATCTGCGATCGTCGCCTGTGCCTGGAGCCGCAAACATGAAGGTGCATGTGCCACGTGAAACCCTGGATCAGCGGAACTACGACCCCCGGGACTGGACCCATATTTTGAGTGACCCGGCCAGACGGGCTGCCTGCCAGACAATGCCGTCAAGAGAAGCTCTCACCATGAACGCTGGTGCGACAGCCGGCTCGAACGCCGCCGTGAGCGCTAGCTCGACAGCTGGATTGCCACCCGCGGCGTCCCAGATTCCAACACCAGAAAAGCTGCGTGCTGCGCGCCTAATGGCCCAAAGGTCACGACAGCAGCCTTCACTCCCGCCTACTGACTTCAAGGTGGTTTCCCGCTCCAGAGGAGGCCTCCAACTCACCACCCAGCCCCCCCCGCCAACTACGGTCCACCCTTCTCCTCGCAGCACCAGAGCTCCAGGAGCCAGAGAAGGTACAAATACGCATTCACCCTACTAACAACACGTGCACGGCGAGCACGTCCATCCAAGAAGATGCCATAGCTATGGTCACCATAACAAATCTTGAATTCCAAGCCGCTAGCTGTGCAGTAGCGGCATACATTGCTCCCCCCGACGGGTCTGTACGGGGGGTAATTAGCAACGCATTCTGGAAAGAGTCCCCTACTGAGCTCCTGGATGACTTGGTCACAGGAAACCCACGGGCCCCTATAGTGGATACCAGAAGAATGGGCAACACAACCTCCATTCTCATCCCCTTTCGACAAGGGCCAGTCCCCCAAAAAATTATATATGGAGGAGGTTTGCACCTGTGCACCCCATACCGAGGCCATATGGACGCGTGCACTAACTGTAGACAGCCAGGACATCGAACAGATGTCTGCACACTACCCCGCACGGGCAATTGCTCCAGATGCGGCACTCCACACCCCCGAAAAAACACACCTCAGTGCACGCCAGTATGCATCCTCTGTGAGGGGCCCCACATGACGGGTACTGCTGGGTGCTAGGTTCGTGGTCGCCGAGTCACCCAACCTGGACAATCGACCCACACATCCTGCAAGGACACTCCACAGCAACGCGAGAAACCCCATGCCAAAGGTCGCTCAAGTGCCTCAAGATCACGATCACATCTTAGAAAGGACTCCTCAAAGCCATCTACTGCGTCCCACGAACTCTCATAGGCCGACCGAGCTGAGGGAAAGAAATCCAGCGAATCCCATGCGGATCCCTGAGACGAGGAGCTACGGGCCCTAAGGATGGAACTAAGCCGCCTCCCATCCCTGATCCCAGCACCTTCTGAAACCGCTGCTCCCCCACCCCTTCCCACAAACTGCCTCATCCCCTCAGCCCCTCCCCCACACTCTCATACCACTGCTCCCCCACGCCTTCCAACACAAACTGCCTCATCCCCTCAACCCCTTCCCCCTACTCTCCTACCACTCTTCACTCATCCCATCCAACAAAAGCCCTCTCATCACCCGTCCCTAGCCAACCAACCTCTCAACCCGACCCCCCACCCGCCAAAATGAAACGCACAACAGAATCCCCTCAGACCACCCAAGACGATCACAGGAACCTAGAAGAAAAACTCAGCGCAAAATTCCCTGAAATGGAGGCACGCTTCGAGGCAAAATTTAGCTCCATCATAAATCAGCTCACCCACCGATTTGAACAGCAGATGGAACACTTATTCACCCGAATGCTCCAGACGCTCGAAATGAGCTTAGTACCTCCCTAACCCCCAATCCTCAAACCCCCCCACGCTGCAATATGGCGGGGCAGACCTTTAATTCCAACATATTACCTCTCCTGCAATGGAACTGTCGCAGCTTCCGGGGCAAGCGCGCATCTCTTCAACTTCTCCTCCCCGCCTTCACCCCCACACCCCAAATGCTCCTCCTACAGGACACCAATACACCCGCCACGCTCCCTAGTCATGCTTCAGTTCACTCCGACACTACCCTTACCCCTCGAGCATCTACCCTCTTACACCGCTCGCTCACATTTCAAACCCATGACATAACATCGGACGTGCATTGCGTTATCACCGAGAGTACACACCACACACACACTATGCCATCGATTTTTATAGCCAACATATACCATCCCCCCTTCCGCCTAATGTCCTCACTGGAAACGCTCCTGCGAGATCTCCAACGACTCGCAGGGACGCATCCATTGATCATTGGCGGGGACTTCAATTGTGCACACACAGATTGGGGCTATCGGGCCAACTCGAGCCGAGGGCAACGCCTCTGGTCCTTGGTACATGGGCTCCGTCTCACTGTGCACAATAATTTTCACACTCCCACGCGAATCGGCAATAGCATCTGCATGGACACCAGTCCAGATCTTAAAGCCCCTTGATACTTTGAAAGTTACGCCAACGATTGAACTTTGCCGCCGCCGCGCTACCTCCTCGCCGCCTCCTCGCCCCTTGCGCGCCCCTTCGCTGAAGGCCGGTTCTCCGCCCGATTTCCTGAGAGACGATTGGTCTCCCTGCCGTTGCCCTCGGAAACCAACGCACGTCCGGCGTTTTCTTTGTGTTTTCTTTTTCCTTTGCGCCATTTTTCCCCTAGTCTCAGCGAGCGAATATTGCGCGCTGTGCTTTTATTGCAGCGTGCAAGCTCTATGCCGTGCTGTTGCGCGTACAACTGCAGCAAGCGGCCTGAAGATGATTATGCGGTACTCAAGATATCTCAAGGCAAGCGTGACGGCTTGCGCACGATTCAATGGATTCACAAGGTTAGTCGAAAGAAGTTTATTCCTAGAAAGAACAGAGGTGTTTGCGACGTAAGGTGCCTTTCTCACTCCCCGTAATAACGCGTCACCTGACGCTGCGTTTTTTATTCCTGCTTGCTCCTCAATATTTTGCGGCGGCAACATGATCACTGCATAAAAATAAGGTTGTCCTCTGCAGCATGCTGAATATTCTGCGAGGCTCCAAGGCTCCACCCTTTAACACGCTGTCGACTTCTGTACAGTCAGAAATAGGGCACTATAATCTGCTTTTTGCTGTCAAAGATAACTGGAAAATTACAGTCTCTCGATTGCATTTGTCGCGATTATGCTAGGATCCCTAGTAGAGGAGCTAGTCTTTCCAGCTTGTAGTGTGCGTCGGTTACTCGGGAGCAATGAATGCTGGCCCTGAAAAATGTATAGTTGTCTCGTCAGATATTATAATAGAGATATGACAGACAAAGTAAGTCAATGAAAATTGAAGTATATCAATGGGTCATGGGACGGCATCAGATTAAATAGTGATGGTTATGAATAGTGATAGGTAATGACGGTGACTGTTACGGATAATAATAGTAAATTATAGTAATAGGCCCGGATAGTGAGGTGATAGTGTTCGTTGCGGATAGTGACAGTTACGATAGGTCTCTGGCATTAGTAGATGATAGTGACAGATAGGATAGCGATAGTTAATGAATTGGCAGTTATATGCTTTCTCATTTCCGCACGTTGAAGACCTATGTGCACCATGTAATTTTCTTATTTGATTGTTGCGTTCAATGAAATCCAGCTCTTTTATATAGCGCATGAGGCCATAGAATGCTTGCCCCAGAACTTCAGTGTGTCGGCAATAGGGTCCACCACTTCTCCCAGTGCACCCTGCTGTCTTTTAACCACACGTGAAGTCAGTGAGTGGCCGCGTACTCACTGCCGTGGCAAACCTGTTCCTTGCCTCGAAGCGGCAAGGAACAGCTCAAAATTTGGTTTTATACAAAATTACCAATTAACGCAGATTATCGCGAATCGCTAACTAGCACTGTGCCATTACACTTGGCCTAAGCTTTCCAACGGTATACGGTTCGATTTTGCTGCTAAAATTTAGATTTTAATTGCAATTTACTAAATATCAATTATTTGGCCCAGTAATTGATCAAAATACATGTACAATTAACCAATAATCCAATCTCACGATTGATCACGCGACATATACTATGCTTAGAGAGATAGCTTGACAGTAGCGAAATAGACTAGGTCCTGCTTTGGCCTTCTCCGATCTTGAAGTTCAAAGCACCAGCCTGGATCGTTTTCCTAAGTTTTACCGCAGTGACAGATTTCACGCTCTAAAAGAAACAAACACAAAGTCAGAGGCAGTACTAGATTAGGTGCACAAAGTAAAACCTTAATATGTGACTTAAAAAGTGTCTGTAGCGCAGAACTTGCCTGACAGCTTTGTTTATCAGTATTCCCCATTCAAACAGTTCTAAGAAGAAACAAATCAATTCATAAACTTTACTTTCGGCATTCTCAATGCTTTTCTCGCAATTTTTCAAAAATTTTGTGCACTCCTGGAGCGCAGACCTGGCCCAAAAGCTCGCGCTTCACTCACTGCTGCGGCCGGCCGGCGGGCGTCAAGGGGAAAAAGCGTGTCGTGCGCAGCGCTCGCCGCCGCCGCGCGAGGAGAATCGAGGAGGAAAGCGCGGCGCGGAGGAGAGTGTCGCTACTTTCAAATTATCAAGGGACTTTACCAGATCTGACACTCAGCCGCCACCTCGTGGACATCACCTGGAACAGGACACACCATACACTTGGCAGCGACCACTACATTATCTTTCTCGCGGTACCGTTTACACAGCCTCGTAAGAAATTCCTTACACAGAAGCTAACTGGGATGCCATTCGCAAAATGCGAATGGACTACCTAGATTCAACCATCACAGGCATCGACCAATGGGTGAGATCACTCATGACCGATGTCTCCATACACACCCAACACATCGAAACAACACAGGACACTCCTACATTAGACTCTAGACTCGCCCACCTCTTGGAGGCTTATCACAGCCTCCTAGAGCGCTGGAAAAAGAACAAACTTAACCGCAAGCTGAAAAAGAGGCTGGCCGCACTGCAGTCACAGATCACCCAACATGCAGAGGAGCTCTGCCGGTCCAACTGGGGACAGGTTTGTTACAGCATGGCCGGCAATCTGTCCACCAAGTGAGCCTGGCAACTCCTTCGACATCTCATCGGTTCTACACAGTCCAAAACAGCTGCGCAACATCACGTCACTCGGCTCATACACAACACGGACTTAACCCCGGATGTCCTTTTGGACAACCTAAAACAAACACATACATCACCCGGCACATCCGACCCCCTTCCTCCCTATACAGGCCAACCAAATTCTACTCTCGATGTTGAGATTACGGAAGCAGAGGTCCGAGCGGCCCTCCTGACTATCCGCACCTCTTCCGCTCCTGGTGTTGACAAAACCTCAAACTCCATGCTTCGCAACCTGGATGATCAATCGATCACCCAGATTGCGGACTATTTTAACAAATGCTGGCCGGAAGGTACCCTCCCCCAGTCTTTCCGTCATGCCAAAGTTATATTTATTCCTAAACCAAATAAACCACTCAAACTACCAAACCTCCGACCCATCTCCCTCACTTCGTGCCTGGGTTCGAGCGCGTCGTGCTGGCGAGACTCACTCAGCACATGACGGACAATGACATCTACCCCCACAGCATGATCGGCTTCCGCCCCCGTTTGTCCGCGCAGGATGCCATGCTGCAGCTCACCACCGACATTTTTGACCCGGCTATCCCTGGCCATACAAAGGCCGTCCTGGCTTTGGATTTATCTAAAGCATTTCATCGAGTTGATCATACCGCGATCATGACAGCGCTCTCCTGTGTTGATGTGAGTGTGTGTACGCACACCAATATCGGAGCTTTCCTTAACAACCGCACGACTGAGGTCCACTTTGGCCCACACACATCACCTCCTTACTCCCTTAAAGGGGTCGGTACTCCTGAGGGCTCTGTCCTCTCCCCTTTCCTGTTCAACGCGACAATGATCTCACTCGCCCGCAAACTTACCACGATCCCACACCTCCGGCACACCCTCTATGCCGACGACATAACTTTGTGGACCACCCACGGCAGTGATGGCGACATAGAAGGCACACTACAAAGCGCCGCCACATTAACACAAGAACACGCACGAAGCATCGGACTCTCATGCTCCCCAGAGAAGTCCGAGCTCCTCATCCTTCGCCCCACCACCCGCAACCCTCCCAACGCCCCCATAACCGTTGCTTTGGATGATCGCCCCATTACGGAGGTGGACACTCTCCGGGTCCTGGGGCTTCATATTCAAAGCAACGGTAGAAACAGCCTCACAATAAAGGAACTCAAGCGGGTGACAGGTGCGATCTCGCACCTCATCCGCAGAGTTTCGGGCCAACATAGGGGCATGAGGGAGCACGATCTATGTCGTTTCATTCGTGCCTTTATCCTCAGCTCTTATACACGCTCCCTTACCTCAGACTTAGAGGTGAAGAGATCTCCACCTTGGACGCGATGCTTCGTACCGCGTTCAAAACAGCCCTCCACCTACCTCTCAACACTTCAACTAGGAAATTACTTCAGCTGGGTCTCCACAATACTGTTGGAGACCTTGTGGAAGCCCACAGACAGACACAGTATATCCGATTGACACAGACTGGTACCGGACGTCACATCCTCAGAACTCTCGATGTTCACATCCCTGCTAACGACCCCACACTCCTCTCCATCCCTATCCACTCTAACCTTCTTGTCGAACCCCTTCCCCGAAACTCCCATCCACAACACCACGAGCCCCGACGCCAAGCCCGGGCAAACGCGCTCCACAAATATTACGGCTCCGAGACGGATGCCGTATGGGTGGACGCCGCATGCTCGGGCGATGAGGCGGCGGCAGCCGTGGTGAACAATATAATGTTTACTTCGCCTAGAAGAGTCTGCGCGTACGTGGTTCGAAAACCACGAGGGCCCCCTTATCACCTGGAATACCCTTCAGTCCACTGCAACTCTCCCCCTCCCCTCTGTTACCTCCTCAGAAGTGGCCGAGGAGGCAGCGATCGCTCTTGCTATTGCCCACACGGAAGCTAAATATATACTCAAAGACAAAAACTGCACTACTAAATTTCACACGTGGGCGAGTTCATGTTTCTGCTTTTTGCATACTGACCTCGCCCACTGCCAACCCGCCCCGCCACGTGGAGCTTATCTGGGTGCCTGCGCACTCGGGGAACCCTGGCAACGAGGCCACCAACAGCTTAGCCCGAGGTCTAATACGCCGGACACGGGCGGTCCCCACGTTGGAGTTCTGCCGGGAGCGCATGCACACGTTTAAAGAGATGACTCAGGCCTACAGGGTCGAGAGACAGATCTACCCCCCACCTCACTCCTCCCTCAGCAATCACCACCGAACACTATGGCGCCGCCTCCAGACGCGAACCCTCCCATCCCCTTACATTAGGTCAGGTTACCACCCCACTCTTACCGACCCCTCCTGCACCCTTTGCAACCACCGCATTTTTTTTCCTACTCGTTTTTATTTATTAATCCTTCTTGGATTTTTCGCTCACAGCCAACGCCTGACGACGCGGGACGGCAGCGGCCGACGACGACACCGACATTTTTGCGACACGGGCCCATAACGCTACCGCGTGAAAATGCACGGGCTTGCTACTGGCTCTGTAGCTGAGCCACCTTCGCTGCTCTGATTTAAAAGACATTTAATTATAGGAAGGGAAAGGCGCGATAACTGTCTCACTTGTTTTTCTGTGGACACGGCAACCCCGCCGTAAGGGAAGGGAGGGAGATGAGAGTGAAAGTGGAAAGAGAGAAAAGGAGCCGTAGTGGAGGGCTACGGAGTAATTTCGACCACCTGGGGATCTTTAACGTGCGCTGCCATCGCACAGCACACGAGGCCTCTTCGTTTCGCCTCCATTGAAACGCAGGGGCCGAGGTCGGGTTCGAACCCGGGTACTCCGGCACAGTAGCCGGGCGTCTTACCACTGCACCACCCCGGCGGGGCACCTTCGCTGCCTCGTGCGGACAGAAAAAACTGGTTCATTTATAGGAAGGGAAAGACGCGGTAACTGCACAGAAGAGAGAAAATAGAGAAGAAAGAAGAGAGAAAATAGAGAAGAAAGAAAAAGTAGAGGGAGAGAAAGACGCGCGCCACGACAGCTGTCGTCCACCACCGGTGGCGGATGCAATGACGGCCTACAACAGATCAAAATTTGGTGGCTGGCTAGCCCCCGCCGCAAGCGGCGTTGACCTACCGTTCTAGCCCCTTAGGACCAGGAAGAGCCAGCCGCCCACCCTCTATGGTGGCGGAGGTGGAGGAATAAAAACTTTATTTAGCCCTATATTATTTGGCGGTTTTTGGAGGTCTTCAGAGATGCCTGCTTGTTGTATCGACGAGAGTCTTCTCCGTCGACTTCGTCCACTTTTGCACAATGGTCGGTAGCCTCAGTCCAGGGCTCCGCTGGTTGCTGCCGCCCGTTGGGCTCGCTGTACCAGACCTTGCTGGTCTTCGCAGCGGTCGCTGGACAGCAGAGTCTCCCATTGCTCTGCACTCGGGTTTCGAATTTTGGGGACCACATCTATGTTTTGACATGCCCATGTGATGTGATACAGTGTTGGGTTTTCATCGCACCACGGACATCTATCAGCGTATATGGTAGGGTGCATTTTGTTTAGTATGTGCAGGTTTGGGTATGAACCCGTCTGTAATTGTCTCCATATGACAGTTTCCTCTCTGGTGAGAGAACTGTGCGGTGGGGGATATCGCATTCTTCTTCCTCTATAGTTTTATAGTATGGCCGAGTATGCCTTGAGTGCTGCCGAAAGTTCCGCGGACCCGTCGGATGCTCGGAAAGTGGTGTATGCTCGAGCTACCCTGTCAGCCTCTTGGCTCCCCCATGTGCCCCGGTACCCATATAATTTTGTGTCTGGTCTTGTTTTCTTCGTGGCTTTTAATTCTGTCGCTCGCTTGGAGAAGTATAAGGAGCGCGTGACGACCAATCCTGCCATTCATGAAATTTCGACAGGCTGTTTGAGAGTCCGTGAGTATCGTTAGCGACCGCCCAGCTCTATAGCTCTCCGCCACTGCTAGAGAAATGGCTACTTCCTCGGCCTCTGCTACTGTGCAGTGTTGGATAGTGGCGCTGGTCACCTCGCGTAGAGGCGAATCGACCACCGCGGCCACTGCAATTTTGTTGTGTCCTCCTCTCGAGGACGCGTCTGCATATACAGTCGTGTCTTGAGGAGCGTATGTTTTTTGAATAAAATCGGCCCTTGCTTCTCTTCTACCTTGGTGGAGGTTAGGGTCCATGTTTCTCGGGATTGGAGCTACCTTGAGGGACTCGCGAAGTTCGTCTGGGATCATTACCGTCCTCGCTATTTCTCGCATCTACTCACAGTATCCGAGTCTCTGCAAGAGCGCTCTTCCAGTCGTTGTCTGCAGCAGTTTGAGATTTTGCGACTCAAGCTGCGCCACGCGTAGTTCTTCGAATGTGTTTTGCAATCCAAGCACCATGAGCTATTCTGTAGACGTGTTGCGCGGTAATCGGAGCGGCGTCTTAAACGCTTTGCGTAGCAGGGCATCCGCTTGTTGTATTTCACTCTTGTTGAGGTACTGGTAGGGCAGGCTGTACATAATTCGGCTCACTACCAGGTTTCTAACTAGTTTTAGTGTGTCCTCTTCGCGCATGCCATGCCGCCTGTTGGTGATGCGGGTGATCATGCGTGTCACTTGCAGCGTTGTTTTTTTGAGCATGGTAAAAGTGTGACTACTGCGTTGGTTCGATTGAACCCACATACCTAATATTCTTATTGTTGTCTTTTCAGGGATGGGCATTCCTTCCAGGTAGATGTTGAGTTTCAGGTTCTCACTGGTTGGGATGATCCGGTTTTGTTTGCCTCTCCACACTCGAAGCAGTTCCGATTTCTCGGTCGAGCATGCGAGTCCTCTTTCTCCGAGATATTTCTGTACACAGGAGGCCGCTTCCTGTAGTTTTTCTTCCTTCTCCCCGAGGGAACCGGTGTTCGTGCAGACTGTTATGTCGTCTGCACACATGGCGTGCCTGATGCCTTCGATCTTTTCTAGTTTTCGTGCTAGACCTATCATAGCTATATTGAAGAGGATAGATGAGATGACTGATCCTTGTGGTGTTCCTTTGTTTAGCGCGTGAATTTTGTTCGATCGAAGGTCTCCCATGCCGATGGTAGCAGTTCTATCTGAGAGGAAGGCTTTGACGTACCCGTGGATTCTGCGTCCGCAGTCCAGGTTGTCAAGGCCTCTAAGGATCGCTTCGTGACTGACGTTATCAAATGCTCCCTTGAAGTCAAGGGCCATTATGACATTTTCACCTGTTCGGGGTACGTTGCGGAGCACATCTTGTATTTGAAGCAGCACGTCCTGCGTCGAGAGTTTTGCTCTGAAGCCGAACATGGTATGGGGTACATGTTCATTCTCTTCCATGAAATTTTGCAGTCTGAGCATCACCACCCGCTTATAAAGCTTGCCGAGGCACGATGTGAGCGAGATGGGCCTGAGATTTTCAATTTAGAGCTGTTTGCCAGGTTTAGGTATCATAATTACTTCGGCGTGTTTCCAATCTTCGGGAACCGTCTCCGCCTCCCAGTGTTTGTTTAGAAAGCTTACAAGCTCTTGTATGAGGTCGTCACTCAGGTTTCGGATCAGGGCATTGTCGATTCTGTCGGCTCCTGCTGCCGTGTTTCTGGTCGTATTCCGTATAGCCGCGTAAACTTCCACAGTTATTGGGCGGTCGAGTCTCCCGTTTTCGGCTCCGCGATAGGTTCCTTGGTATCGTGAGGGGTTGCGATTACCGAAACATTTTTTTCGTGCCTTCTCTAAAAGGTCGGTGTCCGAACCCTCGAAGGAGTGGATGAATCTGTGGAGGCTTTTATTGTTTTCTGATTTTGTTTTGGTCGGATCGATTAGTGCTCTTAGGATATTCCAGGTTCTGGCCGTACCTAAGGTACCCTTAAGCGAGTCGCTGAATTTTTCCCAATTTTGTCTCGCGAGTTGTGCTGCGTATTCTTCAGCTTTTGCCGTAACTTCTGCTATCTTTAGTTTTAGTTTCCTGTTGTTTTTGCTTCCGCCATCTTTTGGTGAGACTGCGTCTGGCTTCCCATAATCGCAGAAGGTGCCCGTCTACTTCGGGCGTTGTTGTTGTTCATCTTACACTTTTTGTGCACTTGTCTCGCGTTTCTGTCAACATGCCGCTCCAGTCTTCTAGTGATTGAATGCCGCCTTCAGATTTTTTGCAAGCCCCGCGGAACGCGTTCCAGTCCGTGAATTTTGCTTGTCCGATCCGGCATCTTATCCTTTCCGATGCTATTCGCCCTTGATGTCGAGGGCCATTATGACATTTTCACCCGATCGGGGTACGTTGCGGAGCACATGTTCTTGTATCTGAAGCAGCACGACATGCGTCGAGAGTTTTTCTCTGAAGCCGAACATGGTATGGGGTACATGGTCATTATCTTCCAAGACATTTTGCAGAATGAGCATCGCCACCCGCTCGTAAAGCTTGCCGAGGCACGACATGAGCGAGATGGGCCTGAGATTTTCAATTTGGAGCTGTTTGCCAGGTTTAGGAATCATAATTACTTCGGTGTGTTTACAGTCTATGGGAACCGTCTCCGCCTGCCCCTGTTTATTTAGAAAGCTTATGAGCTCTTGTATGAAGTCATTGCTCGGGTTTCGGATCAGGGCGTTGTCGATTCTGTCGGCTCCTGCTGCCGTGTTTCTGGTCGTATTCCTTATGGCCGCATAAACTTCTTCCACAGTTATTAGGCGGTCGAGTCTCTCGTTTTCGGCTCCGCTATAGGTTCCCTGGTATCATGAGGGGTTATCACCGAAATATTTTTTTCGTGCCTTCTCTAAAAGGTCGGTGTCTGAACCCTCGAAGGAGTGGATGAATCTGTGCATGCTTTCATTGTTTTCTGATTTTGTTTTGGTTGGATCGATTAGTGCTCTTAGGAGATTCCAGGTTCTGGCCCTACCCAAGGTTCCCTTAAGCGAGTCGATGTTCCCAATTTTGTCTCGCGAGTTGCGCTGCGTATTCTTCAGCTTTTGCCGTAACTTCTGCTATCTTTAGTTTTAGTTTCCTGTTGTGTTTTTGCTTCCGCCATCTTTTGGTGAGACTGCGTCTGGCTTCCCATAGTCGCAGAAAGTTGCCCGTCTACTTCGGGCGTTGTTGTTCGTCTTACACTTTTTGTGCATTTGTCTCGCGTTTCTGTCAACATGCCGCTCCATTAGTTTAGTGATCGGATGCCGCCTTCAGATTTTTCGCAAGCCCCGCGGAACGCGGTCCCGTCCGTGAGTTTTGCTTGTCCGATCCGGCATCTTACCCTTTCCGATGCTACTCGCGTCCGGAGGATAAAGTGATCGCTACCTAGGTTTTCCATCATGCTTTCACACTGTGACTCCTTGGTCTTCCTTACGAACGTGAGGTCCGGACAAGTGTCCGTGCTTACACTATTACCGATTCTCGTGGGGGTCGCGGGATCTGTGATTAGCTTACAGCCAAAATATTCGGCTACGTCCGCTAATGTTCTTCCCTTGATATCTTTTTTCCGGTATCCCCAACTCGTGTCCATGGCGTTTAAATCTCCCACGATAATGAGTGCATTTTCTTTGGCCAGCTTGTGCGCTCCGTGGAAGAGTTCGAAGAATTTGGCTTTTCTTTGTCTTGGCGGGCTGTACACGTTCAGTACGAATGTGCTCCTTCCCTTTCGCTTTTTCGGAATGATTTCGACAAGCGCGTGCTCGATGTCCGTGTCGGCGATGGTATCGTGCCTGATTGCGGTGATGGCTTTCATGACTAGAACGGCTGCTTTATCTCCGTTTTGGCTCTCGTAAACATCTTACCCCTGTAAAGAGGGCCTGGTTCCAGTCTCTTGGAGCGCAATCACATCGGGGGGTGTAAGCTTTATGTTTATGTACTGTTTTAGTACGGCCTGTATTTTGCGGTAGCCTCTGCTGTTCCATTGCCAAATTTCTAAGTTTTCTTGGTCTTGCTGACGCGTCTTGGTCATGTTTACGTGCTCGTGCTGTTGCCTTGTTCGACAGCGAACGCCGTTAACGCTGGACGGTTGTACGCTCTTTCCCTAATGTTTCCGTTATGTCTGTTTTCGAAAAGCACTTTTGATTTCTGAGATCTGCCCCTGAAATTGTGCTTGCATCTGTTGCATTTGAGATTGGATTTGCCGCATCATATCTTGCATCATCTGCTGCATCATCTGTTGCATTCGTGTTTCAAGTTCTCCATTGTTGGATGCTTGTGGCTGTTTTGGAAAGGCTCTAGTGATTTCAAGCTCCCGCTGTTGTGCCTTTAGTGTTTTTGTTAGTTCCTCGACCTTGCGTTCGAGCTCATTTTGTTTGAGTCGAGCGAGTTCAAGCTCGCGTATGAGTACATCACTGCTCGCGTCTTTAGCTTCTTTGACAGGAATATTTTTGTTGTTTGTTTTGTTAGTGTTACTATTTTCTACCGAATGCGGATCAATGGCAGATGCCCAGCTTACCTTGCTGCCGCCTTTCTGGGAAAGCTTTTTCTGCTTTTCTTGTTTGTTTCCCTCCTGTGAACCGGCCGGTGACAGAGGTGGGAAGGAATTGGACCTTGATCGGCTCCACGAGGTCTCTCCTTCTGAGCTGAACCATCGCTTGCGTGGTCGCCCGCGTTGGCCACTGCGCCCTCTTTCCCCGCTGGGCTTTGGTCTTGCTTTTTTCAGTCTCTCGGGGCACTCTTTGGATGCCGTGCGATGTGCCTCACCGCATATTAGGCACTTGAGCTCGCACACATAGTCTTTCGTCGGATTTTTATCTCCGCACAGTCCGCACACAATAATGTCCGGTGTGAGGCACACGTCGGAGCGGTGTCCTTGCTGGAAACAGACGTAGCACACTTGCCTCGTGGGGCGGTACTGGTAGCACGGTAGTTCACCTCCGTAGTATATTACGAATTTCGGCAAGATCGGGCCGTCGAACGTGATCACGGCGGTCTTGGATTTTCCAAGCATCCTTGCCTGGAGAACGGTTACTCCTTGAGTTCTGACTCGTAGGTGTGCTTTCAGCTCTTCGGGAGACGTACCTGGGACAACACCGTGTATTACGCCGCGAAAGACGTCCTCCGGAGCTACCACGTAAGCGTTGACCTCGTGCGACTTTCCGGCGAATTTAAGGCGGGTAATGCGCCGCACCAGGTGAGCCGTTTCTTCATGTGGGGTGCTAACGATAATGATATTTGATCCTGTACGAAGCCTTACAAGTATGTCCTCGTCCTTGCATTCTTGGCCGCACGCAATGATAATGGCGCGCGCTACTTGGTGTGTGGTGAGTGATTTCCCCATGAGTCCTTTCTTGGGTCGAAAAATTATTTTGATGTCATTTTTGGGGAGTGGCGGCAGTCTTCGCCTAGGCCTCCTCTGCTCCACCTGTCTGGTCTTGTTGCAGCCGGTCGCATTACCCAGTGACTTTCCATCATGAGGTTGGGCGTCCGGGCCGGCTCCCGTGCCTTTCCGTTGCCCTTGTCTCTAAAGTTTTTTTTTTTCTGGCGCTTGGATTGAACAAGCTCCCAACTGGCATCGTTGTTGTACCCGACGCGCTCCGATGAGGAATCTGACGGGATTCCGTCTTCGCTTCCTGACTCGGCATCTCCAAAGTTTTCATCCATCCCTTGGAATTCGTCAAGGAGGGCATTTGGTGGTTGTGGCGACGCACTTGGGGCTTGGCTTGGCCCTGCCATATGGTCTCTCTTTGAAGAAGCGTCGGTGTTAGGCGCCGCCTTCGTCAATAAGCCTAGCGTCCCATGCTCTCCCGATGTCGTGCTGGGCGTCCCGTCAGGGTTAGAGGGCTGGCGCCGGCATTGGAACTTTCCAGTCCGGTAAAGATCCGAAAAAATGGTCCTACCGCTTGAAATATAGCATCCAGGGGATCCAGCACTTGATGTCTTCCAGTTCCGAATGAAATCCGGTGGCGAAAAAGCGTTGGTCCGGTGAAATCGGTCGAAATTTGCGGAGCCGAAGTGACGTGTGTCCGCCGGCTTCAACCGCCATATCTATTGTGGCGGTAAAAACTTTATTTACTGAAGGCCAAAAAATAAATAAAATTATGTTGCGCCGTTCCATGGGTGGCCTTCCGGCTGCTGGTCGTGGCCTCCAGGTCGCCCCTGGCGGCCATTTCCGCTACCCAGGTCAACATTAACGTTGGTCCAGGTCGTAAGCCGCTGTTGAATTTGCGGCTCCGAACTGGCCAAAGCAGCCTGCCACAGCTGCGGGCTGTTTATTTGCCAGGAAACGGGGGGGGCTGCCCCCGCCGCAAGCGGCGTTGACCTATCGTCCGAGCCCGTTACAAAGGGACTAGCTAACATTATCACTAGCCCCGTAGGGCCAGGAACAGCCACCCTTCGCCACCTCTGTCCCCCCTAAGAACCATCGGACTACCAGAGAGGTCAGCTTCGTATATGCATGATGATGATAACTTTTTTCCCCACTAGATAAGGAGGCCCCCACTTCCCGCCCCCGGCATGCAGGCCTAAGGGACGGAAGCAGAGACCTCCGCGATCAGAAGCAGGCAAATAGGTCTTGGCTCTTCGCGGCTTCTTCCGCCAGGCGGATGGCTTGTAGCTGTGGAGCAGGGACCTCCCTCCGTAGCAGGGCTTCCCAGGCTTCTCTACAATTTATATTTGTTGTAGCCCTGGGGAGCTAGCACATTCCCAGATTATATGGTCGAGGGGCCCTCTCTCCCCACAGTGCTTGCATTTATCGTTTCTCCTATCTTCCATTTGGACATAATATGCCCAGACCGGGATTACAAAGTTCCCAGCTTGCAGGCGCCGCCATGCGACAGCCTCCCTATTGTTTAGACTTTTATCCGGTGGTGGCACCAGTCTCCTGCTTAACCTGTAATTTTGAAGAATCTCCATATAATTTGGCAGACGCTCGTCCATGTTCCGGCGATCGGGCGGCTCCACAGTTACCCGGAAGTAGAGAGCTCGGGCTAACTCGTGGGCCGCTTCGTTGCCAGGAACGGACGTGTGTGCAGGGGTCCAAATTAGGCGAATTTTCCTGTTTAGTCGTCTACTGGCCAGAATCCTTGCCGCTTCCGGCGAGACTCTACCCTTTCCAAAATTCAATATAGCCGTTTTGCTATCTCTGATTATGAAATTGGCTTGCGTTCCGACGCAAGCGAGCGCTATTGCAACTTCTTCAGCCGTTTCAGCGTTGCGATTTCTAATGGTGGCGGCTGATACCGGGGCACCTCGGCCGTCGACCACCGAGGCGACCGCCGCACCCGTTTTGCCACTTGCCGCATCCACGTACGCAACCGACTTGCTGTCTATCGAATCGAAGCGTCTGATTAGTGCTTCTGCTCTTTTCTCCCTCCTCTCTGTGTTGAATATGGGATGCATGTTACGAGGGAGGGGGGGAATGATTAGATTTTCTCGGCAGTCCTGTGGGATACTTGATTTTTCTCGTAGTCCCCTATCTGTCTGCAGGCCTACCATTTCGAGTATAGCCTCCGCTATTTCGTCCCAGCTATTGTGCACTCCCATAGAAAGGAGCTTCTCTGTGGATGTGGTAATTGGTAAGCCCAGAGCCCTCTTTATGCACCGTCGAATGAAAGTCTAACCTCTTCTTCTCCTCCGACCTGATATTTAAGAACGGCGTGGCAGAGCTCACGCGACTTATTACGTAATCTTGGATGAGTTTAAACAAGCTTTTTTCCTTCAGGCCTCGTTCTTTCAACGCGATTCTTCTAAATATTCCAATGGCTTGTGTGGCGAATCCCTCTAGCTTTCTGATTGTTCCATCATTATATCCATTTTCCTGAATGAATAGTCCTAAGATTCTGATTTGATCTACCTTTGGAACTGGTTTTCCATCTACTTTAATGCCAAATTCCCAGCTGCGCTTGCATCGGAGTGACTTCGGGTCATAGACGAAAAAATCTGATTTTTGCGGCGAGCATGATAGACCCCTACTGGCAGCGTAGTCTACGAAAGTGTCCGCCGCCACCTGCAGGCGCTCCTCAATGCTCGCATCACTACCCTAGTTAACCCAGAGATTGATATCATCCGCATAAATACAGCAATTTAGCCCCTTTATGCTCCTCACAGCTTCTGGGAGGCCCCTCATCGCCACGTTGAAAAGGAACGGGGAGAGAACCGAGCCCTGCGGCGTCCCCCTGCTCCCTAACTTCACTGTGGGGGACTGAATGTCTTGAAACTTTATGCAGGCAGTTCTGTTTGACAAGAAGTCCTTGATGTACTCATATGTTCGTTCACCTACTCCGATTTCTTGGAGACCGTGGAGGATCGCTTCCTGTTTAACTTTGTCAAAAGCCTTTGTCAAGTTCAGGCCGAGAATCACTTGGCGTCTCTAGAACGTGAGTCGATTATGTCGTATTTGAGTCGGAGCATCACGTCCTGCGTGCTCAAACCCGGTCGAAAGCCGACCATCTCGTGCGGCCACATGTCGTGTTTCTCCATAAAGCGCGTCAGTCGTGTCTGGACTACATGCTCCATCAATTTTCCCATGCAGGAGGTTAGAGAAATAGGTTTTAGATTTTCTAGTTTCGGGGGTTTGCCCGGTTTTGGGATTAGAATTGCCGTCTTCCATTGCCGAGGCAGGTGCCCTTTAGTCCAAATTTCTTGCATATACTCAGTACGAGCGCTGATGGAGTCATCATCCAGGTTTCTTAAAATTTTGTTAGTTATCCCGTCAGGGCCTGGGGCCGATTTTGTTTTTAGTCCCAATATTTCTGCCCTGACCTCCGCCTCCGTGATGGGTGCGTCCAGCTCCTCGTTGGGAGCTCCGTCATGCTCTTGGAGGGGGGCACTATGAGTATCGGCAATGTACATGTTGACTAGTGCATCCATATATTCCGCGTCTGTACCCTTAAACGCGTGCCTGGCTTTTGATAATCTAATTCCTGACTGGGATTTTGAGTTGGTCGGATCTAATAGGTGTCTCAGCAGACCCCACGTTCTGGAAAGGCTCATGCCCCCTTCCATCTCGTCGCATCTGCTGCACCAATTCTGTTCGCACAATTTAACCTCATAATTTTCAATTTCTTTATTATGTCTAGCTATCCTCCTTCTAAGATTACGGTTTCACTTTTGCTTCTTTAGTCTGCGCTCCATACCATGCTTTGCCTCCCACACTTGAAGCAGTTTGCTATCAGCTATCTCCGGGGCATCGTCCCCTTCAAGATTCTTTGTTGCCTCTCCAACGTGACGCATGAGGGTCTTCGTCCATTTTTCTATGTAATCTTCCTTTCGGCAGCCTTCTCTCGCTTTTCCCTAAATAGTTTCCTTGCGTAACCCTCGGTTGACACACACGGCGCGTCTTTACTCCTTTTTTAAGGATCGAGGCCAGAATAAAATGGTCGCTGGCAAAATTTTGCTCCGAATTTTGCCAGTACAGATCTTTCACATTTTTGGAGAAGGTCAAGTCAGGGGAAGTGTCTGCGCAGACGCTGTTACCCACCCTGGATGGAAAACGAGTCCGTGTGCAAGGTGAGTCCCAGCTCGTGCGCGTCTTCCCATAACTTCCTTCCTTTAGGATCTTGTTTTGCGTAACCCCATTCTGGGTGCGCCGCATTGAAGTCACCGACTATTAGCAAGGGGTTACTTCCGGCTGTGATTATCGCTTTGTGAAAGAGGGCCCTTAATCTCACCTTTCTCTGCTGTGGCGTGCTATATAAATTTAAGAGGAACAGGCTTGGTTGCTCTTTTCGTTCCGTAAGAAGTTCCAATAGCACTGCCTCAATTTCTTTCGAATTGATTTCGTGCATGATTGCAGCAATGTTCCTCTTAACCAATGTTGTGACGCGATATTTCTCACCTCTGTCACTTGAAAAAGATTGGTATCCCGAGAGTTTTGCTGCTTAACCGTCTCTTGCAGGGCTATAACTAGTGGTTTCTTATCTAATAGCGTCAAGCACTGTTGCACTAACGCACGCTTGCGTTGGAAGCCGCGACAGTTCCACTGCTAGATTAAAGACTCACTTGGTGCGCCTCTGGCCATTATGGAGCTGATCAAATTTTTCCTCAGCTTTTTGCTGCCATTCTCCCATGGCAACTAATTCTGCCCTTTGAAGTTGTGCTTCGCCCGTAGGGGTTTGGATCTGGCTTTGAATTTGGTTTATTGCTCCGATAATTTGGGTCATGAAAGATTCAAATTTAGCTTCGATTTTGCTTCTAATCTTCTTTCTAGTGCCACCAATGAATCAGCATCTTCCCCTTTGCGTTTCATTGGGGGCGGTCTAGCCGACTCTGCAATCATCTTTTCCTCCTCCGGTGCTGCAGGCAGCGTGGAAGTCGCAGGCTTAGGCGCCCCGCCGGGGTGGTGCAGCGGTAAGACGCCCGACTACTGTGCCGGAGTAGCCGGGTTCGAACCCCACCTCGGCGGCTGCGTTTCGATGGAGGCGAAACGAAGAGGCGTCCGTGTGCTGTGCGATGTCAGCGCACGATAAAGATCCCCAGGTGGTCGAAATTACTCCGTAGCCCTCCACTACGGCTCCTCTTTCTTTCTTTATACTTTCACACCCACCTTCCTCTCTTCCCTAACGGCGCGGTTCCGGTGTCCACAGAAAACAAGTGAGACAGTTACCGCGCCTTTTCACTTCCTATATATCAATCAATCATCAATCGCAGCCTTAGGGGTTAGGGCAGTTGGTTTCGATACCAATTTCGGTGGCGCTTTATGGGGGGAGAGGGACCCAGTACGCGCTTTCCCTTTTGGTCTATGTAACTCTTGAGTGAGCTTATTAATGATATCTTTAAGCTCCCCAACTTCTTTCTTTAATTTATAGATCTCCTTGTCCTTCTTATCAATTGCCTGGGAAGCCCCACTCTCAAAGCTTACATGTTTACAGTCCCTGCTCAGGCTCCGCTTCTTAGTCCACGGGTTCTCCGGGTCGCATATTAGCAAACCATATCCCGTAGGAGCACTCGAGCAGACGACGCTTTGGCTCTAAGCAGCGCCACCTGGCGACATATAGTGTATATATTGTCTAAAACGAATAAGAGTGCCTTTAAAGGCTGCCTTCCTCGTCGTTTTCGTGGTGCAATGGATCAACATCAGCCATCTGTGTACTGATACCACTGAAACATCTGTTCGACTCCTGTGTTAATTTTTTTTCTGAATATATTTTTTGCACCACAATTATATTCTGCCTTCAGTGAGTGTATCTTACATTTACGTTGCGTTCTCAGAGTCTTTCAGCAACAATCGACATAACGGTTAAACTAAGCAGTTACATTCCTTCTTATAATTTCCTGCGTTAGTGAGAGTATGTTACCTTTAGGTTGCGTTCAGAGACATCTTTTAGCAACAATTGCCGTTTACAGTGAGTTACGTTAAGGTTACGTTCCGAGAGACTTTTTCTCAGAGTCTTTCAGCAACAATCGACATGACAACGGTTAAACTAAGCAGTTACATTCCTTCTTATAATTTCCTGCGTTAGTGAGAGTATGTTACCTTTAGGTTGCGTTCAGAGACATCTTTTAGCAACAATTGCCGTTTACAGTGAGTTACGTTAAGGTTACGTTCCGAGAGACTTTTCAGCAACAATCGCCGTTTAAGTCGCCCAGAGCGTCGTCTGCTCCAGTGCGCCTACGGGATATGGTTTGGCAATACGCCTCCGGGTCCCTGGAACTCGATCTCCAGCTGCGTCTGAATCCAGAACGCCCCCTGGAGCTGGAACTCGACCGGCTGCGCAGCTGTCGCCCTTCGGTATTCTCCTACAGTGAGTTACGTTAAGGTTACGCTTCGAGAGACTTTTCAGCAACAATCGCCGTTTAAGTCCCCCAGAGCGTCGTCTGCTCCAGTGCGCCTACGGGGTATGGTTTGGCAATACGCCTCCGGGTCCCTGGAACTCGATCTCCAGCTGCGTCTGAATCCAGAACACCCCCTGGAGCTGGAACTCGACCGGCTGCGCAGCTGTCGCCCTTCGGTAGTCTCCTCCAGCCTCGGGAAGGAGTCGTTTCTGGCGCGAAAGTCCTCGTTTCCACGCTTGACCTTGGTACGACCTCGGTGATTTTTCTCGACGATCGCTTCGACTTGTTGTTGCTTCTGAAGTTGCTGCTGCTTTTGCATGTTGACCTTGCGTTCTCATTTCCTCTTCACCTCGTATGAAACGCGGTAGAGTTCTCGACATTTTTTGTCACCAAGGGAGTGTCTTTTCCCGCACAGTTGACACTTGCACTCACAGAAATGGTCTTGTGGTGGTTGTTCCATGCCACAGCCACGGCATTTTACATTTGCGGGGTCCGGGCAGACGTCTTCGCGGTGTCCGAGCCTGCCGCAGGCGTTGCAAACTTCAAACTTCTTGCGGTAGAGAACGCAGCGTAGCGCCACGGGCGCGAGTCTCACCCGCCGCGGCACCTCTTTGTCTTCAAACAGTATTAAAACTGCCCTCGAGTTTCTTCCCAGTCTTCGCACCCCCAGGACCGGAGGATTCCTGTGGACTTGCAGCCTTTTCAAAATATCTACGAGAAGGACAAAGGAATTTCATGTATGACGCCTTTTCCGCAGTCCTCTGGCATAGCGATGTACCTAGACAGTTCGATTTCTCCCCTTCAAACGCGAGGAGCTTCAAGTCTGCGTACTTTCTCTTCCTTTCCGCGCTGACGGTGGCGACAAGAATGGAATGTTGCTTCACATTGAATGAAATTACATCTTCCCCGGCCGCGTCTGGGCTCACGTCAGCCGCCCTAACTATTACGTCAGCCAAATACGCACTTCCGTATTTCATCAGACGTACGAGACCGCCGCGCGGCCTCATGACTATTTTCTCGGCGCCGTCCGGAATACGGGCAAATTGCCTTTCAACCAACTTTGCCGCCATCTTCCTGCCTGCGAGCTTCTCGGCAGCTCGCTGGCGTTCCATATTGCGTGCCTCGTCGTTCACTAGGGCAGCCGCTTTCCCTTTCTTCTTACTAACGTACCATTGTCCCGACACGTTCAATTCTTCTGGATCTATCTCCGTACCTTGTACGGTCTCTCTCATGGTTAAGGCAGTCTCCGAGCGGAGCTTCCGCCGCCGGTGGCTTCTCACCGCTAGGCCTAATCTAAGGCTTAGCTCAGTACGTGGCTCGTCGAACACATAAAAGTCCCAAAAATCGTAACGAGACGAGGAAGACCCACATTAGAAGAATTGATATCCTCGGCGTCCGTTCGTCGAATAATTAAAATCCGTCGAATCCAACTTGTGCTCGAACGGCCGTAGTCGATGGAGACCATCGAACGCACCTCCGCTCTGTTCAAAGTCGGCGGAGTGACTCCAATCGCCTCGTATATGCATGAATCGCCTGGTGACGTCATGACCTGTCTTGACGGTACATCGTGCACCCATTGTCAAACCGATCAGCACTTCATTAACGCATCAAATTTCGCCTGCGTTCAATAATTCGTTTACCGGAAAGGAAAGGCGCGATATTTGTCACGTGAAATCCCGCTATCATCCTCACGGTAAACAAGCGGAATTATGAAGAGCGTTTCACGATCCGGGGTGTAGCGAAGTTCGTGAAACGCTGGGCAGAGCTTTTGGGGCGAGGACATATAGGGCTGGGGATCCAAGGGATGGAGGTTCTATTCCCTGTGGAGACAAGGCTTTTTTAAGGCAGAAGCCTTTAATGCTTCATACGTTAGCAAAGGTGTCCACGTTTCGGGTGCACGCCTTATTTGGGCATATGCCAACCACCCTTGAATCGATACTTAATCAATAGTAATGGGATGATATCGAAACACGACGTAAGGCATTTTTAAGATAATTTCATCATAATTTACGACTAATAATAAAATAGTTAAGCAGATTCCCATAGGTTTGGTTTGGTCTGTAGGGTTTAACGTCCCAAAGCGACTCAGGCTATGAGACGCCGTAGTGGAGGACTCCGGAAATTTCGACCACCTGGGGTTCTTTAACGTGCACTGACATCGCACAGCACACGGGCGCCTTGCTTTTCGCCTCCATCGGCGGCGGAAGCCATGCATTTGGAGGCCATCAATAACTCACTAACCATCACTTACTAGTTGGGGGTGTTTAAGTAATACTAACCAGACAAAAACTAGTACTCAGAAAGTGCGTCATGGTTAACTATCACTAACCAATAGTAAGAGTACAGTGAGGCACTGTAGTAAGAGTTAGACGTTTCGAGACGCCCATGGCCGTCGCATAATAACGTCACCAGGAGATTGACCCCGCTAGGCGTCCGATCCAGGCGTCAGTGAGGCGCCCTTCATTTGGCGCTTCCTCGAACGCCGCACCACAAAGCACATACAGAATCACAGGTATACAGCAGGCATCAGCGGCGTTTAAAATTGGTTCACAGGAAAGGAAAGGCGCAGTATCTGTCACAATATTAGTCAATCACAAACGGTCTCGCAGTTAATGCCTAAACTGTGCGGCGGGGAAGGCTTCCGCCTCAAAGCACTTTAGTGAGCCAGAGTGCCTTCTGAGTTTTTAATGCGAAAGCATTACTTCGCTATGTTCACAGATTTCTTTCCGCAGACTGTGTCCGCAGACCGTGTCCGCATGCCGTGTCCGCAGAATCGTGTCCGCAGCAGTTGCAATTGAGAAGTGGTAGAGGTTAATGAGTGGTGTCAATCGATAGAGGGTGACATAATGTAATGTCTGAAAAATTATTTAGGTCATTCAGTTAAGTAATTATTTAGACTAACTACCCCGCCGGGGTGGTTAGACCTGAACCACGCCTTAAGTGAAGGGAAAGAAATGAAAGAGGAGGAAGGCGGAACTGAAAGCAAAAAAGAGGGAAAGAGGTGCCGCAGTAGTGGATAAGGCGCAAAGATGTGACGTCACACAACCGCAAGTAGAGCCGAAAAGGGCAGAGGAAGGGATCGGCACGCAATCTGAAAATACTAGACTGAAATGGGCAAAGAAGAAGTGTATTAGGCAACTGGAAACAAGCAGAAGCAACCAACAGCAGCATCCGTGCTTTCGCATTACTCCAATGCAGATTCCGCAGTGGTCTTTAATTTTTTAATTGGTTTTTAACTCGCTCTAAAAAAAATGACACCTCTGAATGACAACCTTCTGTCTACAACGATGAGGCATTAAATATCTAGGTGGAGGTGGTGAGAGTTGCTGTTCCTGGCCCTATTAGGCTGGGACTGGTAGGTCAACGCCGCTTGCGGCGGGGGCTTGCCTGACACCGAATTATCTGTTGCAGGCCGTCATTGCACCCGCCACCGCTTAAGTGGTGGAGAACGGTTGTTGCGGCGTGCATCTTTCTCTGCCTCTTTTGAAGCGAAAAGCTTCACTAGGCTAATCAACTCCGAGTCTCCCGTGTTCTCAGAATAGCCACAGCGCGCCGGTTGACCTTCGCCAGAGCCGGCCACTCCGAGCATACGTCGAACCGAGTGACGTCACGGGAAAGGCGCGGGCTGTTGGAGCCACTGCTGACGCTCTCTCCGCTACTGCGCGTATAATAGGAGCGCTTTGAGAGGAAACGCAGGCAGTCGACATGGAAGACGATGCTGAAGTGGCAGCTTTGAAACTGGCTGAGAAGAACGCGAAACGCAGAGCTCAATGAGCTGCTGAAACGCCGGAAGAGCGGGAGGCTCGCCCTGCTGAACGGCGACAGAGGGAGGACGAACTTCGCGAGGACGCAGAACAGACGTTGCGCAGAAAGGAAGGGCGGAATGAAAGGCTAAGGGAGAAACGAGCGACGGAGACCCCTGAGGAAAGAGAGGTTTGGTTGGTTTGGTTTGTGGGGTTTAACGTCCCAAAGCACTGAGGCTATGAGAGACGCCGTAGTGGAGGACGCCGGAAATTTCGACCACCTGGGTTTTTCTAACCTACACTGACACCCCCAAATCGCAAATATCTGTGGAGGGTAGAAGAAGAATTACTCTAACCTCTGAGATAAGTCATAGCTTTAATCGGATCTGAAGGGACAGAATATGCCAAACAGAAGCTAGAGCCCGTGGCCTAGAAACGTTGGCTACCTCTGCACATATTCGTCACGGCAACATTTTCATTCATTTCATGGCGCGTACGTGGTACCTTTTGTCAATTTATTAAAGGGGTCATTATACCAATTTTGCAATAAGAACAGTTTTTCGCATCTTATTCCTGATGCGCCATGCAAATCAATCTTAGTTTCAGCTGCACCACAGGTGCAGATATTTTTAAAACTGGTAATTTTGTTTCTTTGTGAAGAGCGGGCTGATCTGGTAAACAACGGAGCCAGAGACGGCATAGGACAACGTCGCGTTGTCTGCTGTATATTCTGTGCACGAGGCCCGTCAGCCGCGACTACACGGAGCCACGGTAATGCCGGCCACACAGCAGTCATGCCTTTTACCGAGGTTACCGCAAACTGAGCTTTTCGTAGATCTTTGTTAGCGCTTTTAACCTATGGAATAGCGGCGTTTGTAGGCGGAATTCAGGTACGTGCACGTCGGCACCAGGGTTCTAAAGGTGCAGGAGTTGCCACGCCCGAAGAGCTTACAGTGTAGGCTAGAACACGTTTAAAAAGCGATAAAATGCGTAATGTATATAGTGACACCCTACGGCGCTTTTGTGCCATCATCTGGTACCGCCCGACAGCGCATATATTGCATGCATGCCTTGCACGTGAGGTCACTTCCACCCTCACCCAGCGCGAGCGGCTATGCTGGTGAACCAGTGCCGCACCATTCGTCCGACCGTGTGTGTTTCGCGCTGGTAGCCCCGTTACGCCGGAGCACTGCACAGGCGCTTCGGGTGATATTTTCGTGTTCCTTTGGGCGCAATGCCTCCTCTTCAGAGGAATGCACTACATCGAGGCGCCCCATACCCCGGCCATTCCGTCTTAGCAGCATGCTGCTCGTTTTCAGGCCTACGTCTGTCTATAGCCGCATCATGAAAGTACACGATAAGCACATGAGGCTTAGAGCATCGGATGCTGCCAGCACAGCAACGGCTCCGCACGCGAACGCGAAGGACCACGGCGCTCTGGCTGCCTGCACCTCCTTAATCGTCGCTAGGCCTAAATTACGTCGCATCAAAGCCACAGCAGATGGTATACTTTGTAATAGATCAGCGAGGCATTTTGTAAATCTGCCCCTCGATCATGAGCTTCCCTTTACCCACTCCACTACTTTGTAGCATGGGAATTGATTACTTTCGTCGACGCCTTAGCAGCGGAGCTAGCGTACAACACAGCAGGCACCGCACCGGCTATGAGGAAGACTCAATCTCACCGTATGGGTCTGTAGTTCAAAAGAAGCATTCATTTTCTTAATTTCTTTTTCGATGGACTAGTATTATTAGGAGAAAAACTAAGTTTAGCATGCGTTTCTGACACTGGCGCAGAGATCCGCCGTATCTCTGGCACGGACGGCTTCCGCGGGCAGCGCGGCGGTGTTTACGGCGGGGGGGGGGGGGGGGGGGGGGGGGGGGGGGTGGGCACTGCTGGCTGCGTCAGAAGTTAGATGCTGGGCAAGAATTAAAGCGCGCGTCACGGCAGTTTGTGTTTTGTTTTGAGAAAAAAATCCTGAGTACAATTGATTGGGATCCATGCTGGTCATTCCAGCAAGCGCAAACACAGTACAGTGTATCGGCTGCTTATCGGCGGCCGGCAACAGCAACAGACGAAGAGGGTGGCCGGTGGTCCAGCTTGTATGGTAACCAAACGTTTCAACATGGCGGGATCGATGCTGGTGGCAGCAGCTTTCGCGGAGGAGTCAACTTCTGGCACTTATTTCAAAATAAGGCATGCGTCTTGGATGCTCAAATAACGGAAATGGAATAATAATGTTCAGAAGTACCTGCCAGACAAGAAAACATGGCGATATATTGGAATGAACGTGGCATGACCCCCTGTAGCTAGCATCAGTATCTCTTGCTGGGCTAGTTGGTGTGACATTGGCGTTAAAACCAAAGGAAATTAACAGCGCTAAAGTTTTAATAGACGAACCACACAGAAAAGACGGACGGGACAGGCGCTAGCGCCTGTCCCGTCCGTCTTTTCCTGTGTGGTTCGTCTAAAACTTAGCGCTGTATTTCCTTCGCCTGTCCCGTCCCGTCTTTCTGTGTCGGTTCGTCTAAACTTAGCGCTGTATTTCCTTTGGTTTAACGCAATGTAGCTAGCATCTTGGCACGGGATCCTGATTTCCACCCTCAAAAAAGGAACGCCAAGTAACATTCCCGTCTGTCTCCAAAAGATGCAAACCTGTAAACAGTTAGTGTGGTAGATGCGAATTATTTTAGACCTGGGGCTGTCATCGCTTTACACCCGAGTAACCTTGCGACCAATAGAGCAAACTCCAAAGCAACTGGAATCACCGCGGTCGATCTTAAGCCGTGAACCATAAACGTACACGTGTTAGATACAACTTTCGGTCTTCCAAATGAGGAAGAAATTTATAGTAAGAAACTGCGTGATTTAAATCTATAGACGAAATAAACTATCTCGTGTAACATCACCAACAATTTCTAAACAATACAGAAATATTTATTTGTGCATTAAAAACAAAATGACAGCTTAAAGGGACCACGAAAAAGCTGTTCACTAAAATTAGCAAGTGCGCGACGAACAAGCGGTTATTACATAATCCCGCTCCCAACAAAAAACATTCTTAGGTTACCTTCTTTGCATTTATGGTATGGTCGATATTAATGATGTTTTTCTTCCTTCTCCCTTCAAATGAGTGTCCCCGAAAATAATTGAGAAAATAAGTCTCGAGTTGACATCAGGTGAAGGAGGGTGGCTACAAACGCGCGTGGATGTCGCCCTTATTGTCAGCAGGAGCTCTTTTTAAAAATTATTTTCAAAAACAAGTTCCATGCAGGGTTTTAAATTTGGCTCGAACTACCCGGAAAATGCAGCCCTGCACGGATACGTAGCATTATTATGCTACAATAACGTCAAGTGGAAGGTGCGAAGGTTTCCCCCCGCCATTGACATCGATGATTTCTCGCACAGTGGTGGAACGCCTGCGGCAGTTGCTGCCTTCCGATTCGGTGATTCTGTACTTCAAGGTGGAGCTTGTGAGACCTATCGACGAGCCGGGCGATGCGGAGCACCAGGGTATCGTCGGTGAGATCTTTTTCTGAGCCGACTCTGACCGATCCCCACAACCGTCACTGAACGGAGCTGACGACCAGCAGATGTTTGGCAGCATTTTCGCTGCCAGGTGAGTAATTCCGCACCTGGGTGTGACCGGGGCCAATTGGCAATGCAATAAGTCTTCCGGACTGGTGTTATGTGCATAGCAACGGAAACGATGGCACAAATATGAGACACTTAAGTTGCTTCAAAGCCAGCGGAGCTGGCCATGTAGCGCTCAACAGACGTAAGCAACGGGCAACGGGACATTCGGTCGCTGATGTTTCTGAGCACTGCATCGAAGAAGCATGCTGTGCCTTCCTTTTCGCAAGAGGATTGTTGCTTTCTATAAAATTTTCTTTGCATTTTCAATTGTGTTTGTCCCGCACGTAGTTACGGCCGCTGTGGTGCTAGCGGTACAGTGTAAATAAATAAAATTATTAATTAGGCTGCCCCATGGTAATATATACAAATTTAGGGGACTTAGGTTAGAGGGGGGATAGGTTAGAATTAGGGAGAGGATAGGTTAGGATTATAACAGAATGAAATAACGAGAACGAAGTGCATGAAGGATGAACTAATGGCGTTCTCTCATTGTTGCCAGATTTCCAAAGGGAAATTGATTTGCCTGTGATTTAACGTGCGTATTAAACTTCAAATACTAATCGAAGAGAAGATTTAAATAAGATTTTATTTTGCAGCAGTGAGAAACGACAAATTTATATTTGTCAGCGTTGTTTTCCAAATAATTTAGGTGCCATAAAATAGTTATACTCTGCAGATCTTTCTCTACTTCTTTAATTTCTTTAAGAAAAATTAACCTAAACCTGGCTGATACTGCGTACTTCCGAGAACCCCATCGCTAATTTTTGAACGGGTTTTTATTTACTATAGGTTGGAGGTGCAGTTCAAACATTTATTTCGGTAAGGAAGTGTTCGTGCATAGCTGCTAGGGAGAAACAGACATATATAGGAGCTGCGATAATCAGTGTTCCGTCCTACCCAGCATGAGCTATGGTGCACTCGGGTCGGATCGGTCTGGTGCCGCCCCCCCCCCCCCCTTCTCCATCCCCCTAATTTTCTCGACTGGAGCTATGTGTATCTTTGGCAATAACAGATTGTACTACTTCAGTAGAGTTAGTTGTTGGGCTAGTTGGTATTCTAGTTTTAAAGACATAGCTTTCAGTGCAAAGGCACGCGGCTAAAGGAAAGAAGAAGAAGGCAGACGTACTATAGGGGCGTTGTGAGTCAGCGCTGTGTTCGTCCCTATAGCCTTCCTTCTTCTTTCCTTTGGCAGCGTGCCTTTGCGCTGAAAGCTAAGTTCTTAAATAACGGACTGCTTTCCGCAGCGCTAGGAGATGTGGTATATCGTAGCGTATCCCCTTACCCGGCACACACTCTTTCATGCGTCTGGTGGGCCGCATTTTATGATACTTGCCTTTATGATAGTGTTCGTTTGCAGTCGTCTGAGCGCGGTGGCATGCTCTCTATTAAGGTTGCTCGCCGAAGCAGCGTACTTGCTGCATACCCCCGACAAGGCCTTCTTTGCATCTTCGGGGAATTGAACTGGAAAGTCCTGAAGAGGTCGACAAGCAAACCCGCCCTCCCTTTCGTCAGCCCTTGCTCAACAGTGTGCGCTGTCACATTTTCGTCAACTTCTTTTACAAGGACCAAAATGATGACGTGAGGAATGGTTTTGTTCTTAGTTCTATGTATGTGTTATTTTTGTCCGGACAATGCTGCTCTCTTCGCAGCCTGAGCACCCGTTAATGTCCAGTAACTCAGTCCCTGCTGGTGGCTTCTGTCAGCGCCAGGGCTAAGATCATTTCTTCATCTTCCTGTGTTGTTTTGTTGCGTTCTGATGCAGCAGTTATTGCCTTTCCTTTGGCATTTGTATACTGCTGCCATACCCACATTTCCTCCATTGTCTATTTCAGAGGTGGGCATTTGACCTCAAAAAGTGCAACCTCACCTCAACCTCAATAAAAATTTCCTGACCTCACTCAACCTCAACCTCACGCTTTGAGGTTGAGGTTTGACCGGTGACCTCAACTCAAATTTTCTGATGCCACCACCGACCTCACTCAACCTCACCTCAAACTCAAACTGTGAGTTTGAGGTCGGTCGGTCGACCTCAAAAAAAGAAAAAAAAGAAAAGGTTTTTCACTTGAGAACACTAACTATAAAACGTCATGGCACAAGTCCTGTGCGGTGACACGCCAGAATGACGACATAAATTTTAAACAACATTGAATATGATGAGGCTTACTTGTTAAGTAAAAATATTGAAATGAACATTTGCCAGCGGGGCTACTGATTCATAGCAAGCTGACCTAATAACGGCAGTTCAAATTGGTCAGTTTCAACTCTTCAAATTTTATTTTTATTTGTTTTGATATGGTGACTTTTGACCTAATTCCCGCTATAATGCTTGTGTGTCCTTGGCACTGCTGGATGCGAACCCCCGAAGGTCTGCAGTGAAACGTCGCACATATCTGTGACCGTCAAATAGTGTTTCATGACAAGCAAGTCATAATTTCTTGGTGAAGACATTTTCCTGCGATTTGAAATTGAATCGGATGAGAAAATCACAAGCAATCTAATGTTTCTTCAGTGTTACGTCTCTGTTACAAAAAAATAATAAAGTAGATCGACCACTTACGTATATATGGAAGTTGTAGTACCATAACATTCTCTTATTAAATTGACTTCTGACGTGGGACTTATCACAAGAGGCGGACAGAACAAAATGTTGCGATATGCAGAGACGCTTAGTTACAAAAAGGTGAAGCGTGCTTGACTTTTAACATTGCGCTACCTTCGATAATCCTGACGAGTGGGTTGTGCTGTATAGAACAAACGCCGTGACAAATTATTGGAAAGATTACCCTCCCTTCTACTTATAATAACTAACGGTGAATTTGCAGCCCCAAAGCATTCCTTTTATCATTGACGTTAGTTAAAGAAATAATACGTTGGATTAGGGATAATTCGCACATTACCTTGAGATGCCGAGAGAAGCTCAAAAGCTGGTCTCCTTGTCACACAGTTTCTTGTCGTAGTGAATGCATTCCAAGTTTACAATGCTTTTCGTTTCTTTTGCTTGGCTATTGTAACGGAAATGGCCTTCGATGTCTTTGTCAATTCGACAACTGCGCGCGCGCACATCATCGTCGGTATATTCAGATTTTTTGGCTATATCTGCCATAACCACACCTGCCATAACCGCAACCATTTCATGCACCCTCGACGCCGAACGCAACAATGCCATAGACCTCGAAGAAGGAGCGCAGACCTCAGCTGGAAAGGGCGGAAACTTCCGTCATAAATTACAGCAAGTCGCCGACCACGGCATGGCTTCATGTCTTCGCTTGAAAAAGACGGCCACGGTAAATGGCGAAGAACACAGCATGTTGTTTAGATGCTGCCTTTTTTTTTGCCGATTTCGGGCGGCTCACCGACGCCGTTTAAGGGCGACTTCCAAGCAGACGTTCCAGGAACGATTGGTGTCGATGAGAACGTGGGGCTGAGACACCAGCTTCTAGTCGCGACGAGAGAACCACGCCCACTGGGAGAATGAAGTGCGAACACCTAACCCATGCTACGGGAGTTGTTTCGTTTTTCTTCGACTGCACAATATCCGTCAAGAGAGGAAGACTAGCGGGGGGTGAGCAGGGTGGCAACGCGTCTACACGGAGGAAGAGCAGAGTTTGAACACTGACTAGCGTGTCCCTCCTGCGAAACGATGAGATGGCTGCATGGTCGAGAAGCGACAGAAGTCCGCGCAGCTGCCGCGGTGTTCCGAGAAGCGAGAAGGGCCCGTCTTCATATTCTTTAGACCAACAGGAATACGCCAGTCTGAGGTATATAGCGCACAACCAAAAGCTAAAGAAGCAAAAAAAAGAAAAAAGAAAGGAATGTTGCGAGGGAAGAATCTGTGAATTGTATCTTCTGATTTATTTGTCTTTTTTTTCTTAGGCGGAAGGGGGGGGGGAAGGGTGGCGATTGGCCGTACCGCAGAAAAGCGGCCGGTTGTGAGTAAACGCGGATGCACGAACGCGAGAACGCGAGAGGGGGCACTGGTAAGTGACCACACAAAACGAAAATAAGAAGTGAGGAAAAATAGGGGTGGTGCAAGTGTACTGAAAAACTAAAGAGAAGAGGACACGCAGATCTTCACTCACGCATTCACACGCTCGAGCACCGTGCACACATCTCGCTCTCTCGTCCACACTGCCACTGTCCTTGTAACTCTTGGCCCCGTTTACAGAAACGCACTTAAAAATACCTAAAACTCACAAACTCCCAGAGGCGCGCGCATGTGCAGTGACTTACTTTCCAAGAAATGCCGAGTGGTTCCCGGGTCCGCGCTTTGCCCGCTAGTTGAGATCGGACACCGGCTGCGGAGCCGAAAGAGCAGAAGCCATCTTACGAACAAAAGGCGCGCCCGCCACTTTGGCTGCAAGCTGTAAAACGGAGGTGAGGCCCTCGATAAACAAAAATGTAAATGAAAAAGGCGCAAGCTCATGTAGGGTATGAGAAAGAAATGACTGCAAGCAGTCGTCAGTCACCTGTCTGTTCTTCAATGATTCTTCGAGAAGGGCACATTAAATTTGTCTTTTTATGTAAGGAATAATTTAATGTCTAGTGGCTAATAATAATAATAATAATAATAATAATAATAATAATAATAATAATAATAATAATAATAATAATAATAATATTTTATTATTATTATTATTATTATTATTATTATTATTATTATTATTATTATTATTATTATTATTATTATTATTATTATTATTATTATTATTATTATTATTATTATTATTATTATTATTATTATAAATGAGTGGATTTCACTGATACAACTACGAACTGCCATCCTATTGCTTTCTTTCGTTTTAACTCGCACCATATACAACATCAAAAGCAGATTTTATTTACTAAAATACAGTCTTCGTGGGGTGACTTCTCGTCAAGCCATTTATCTCTCGTCTCTTCTGCATCCTTGTTCTTTCCATATGCCTCTCTGAAACCTCCTCTCTCGTGCCATCCTCCCCAAGCAATTCCTTGGTTGCTGGATTTGCGCTTCCCTCTTTTCTACAATTCTAGCTTCCCCCCCCCCCCCCCCAAGAAGCCGACACACCTACGTCGGTCTGGAAACCCTTCGAATTTGCACAGACTTCCTTTACTTCCCAAACTCGTTAGGAATGTTTGGCGGGATCTTGTTTCACGTTCTTTCGAGTCTGCAGCCGTCGTCCGACCCCACTTGTTTGCCGCGCTGCACTTTACGCCCCCCCCCCCTCCTTTGTTTTCGTGTCGAACGCAAACGCACAGACGCAAACTGTTCGTTACGTGCGCGTTGGTAGCCAAAAGATTGTACACGATAGGCATTATGAAAGGTGTTTTGCCGGCTATTTTATCGCTGTGGGAAACAATAATTTCGACCTCACAAGCCGACCTCACTAAATTACAACCTCATTCAAAAATATTTCAGGTGTTGCCGACCTGAGGTCATTTTGAGGTTGAGGTTGACCTCATGAGGTCGAAACCTCATGAGGTTGCCCACCTCTGGTCTATTTCAACCCATCCAGTACAGAAACATATGATTCTTTTTAGGACTCTTTCCAACGACAACGATCTTGCCACCTTTTTTCCTTGGCTGTTCTTCGGGCCCATGTCTCTAGACAATATCTTTGTTTTCTTCATACCAACGTTCTGCCAGATATTCAAGCCTCAGCAAAGATCATCTACAACCTGACGTTCGCGTCAGTCTTTCCAGTCGAAATCTGAACGTGGTCTAGCCGAGCTCCCCATAGGTGCCGTATTCATCATGCTCACTCGCTTCTCGGTCGGGGTGCATCATAAGCCTACAGCTTGCTTGTATATCTTTCTGACTAATATTTCCATTTTATTCATTTCTCCCTTGTTGGTTCGAAGCTATGGGAATATGTAAGCCATCGTCTATATCTTCAGCACAGAAGTGAAGCGTAATACCGCCTGTACCTTCGCCTTTTTTCTCTTGTTTGTCGCCCTGATGAGCATTCTGCATAGCTTATTCGCTGAGTGTTATAAGATATAGATCATAGGGTCCTACTTGGTCTTCCTCCTACAGCCACAAGAGTAAGTTGCGGTATTTACTTATCCTTTCTTAGGGATGTCCGTCAATTTCCATATTCTCCGTCGTTGTCTTGTACTATTTTCTCTTAGGGTGTCTAGCAGTTTCTTTTATAGTTAGCGCCACATCTCGGCTACGTAATTCAACGATACCATCCGCTGCCGCCTGCAATTTTTTCTTGTTTGTTTTCAGCCAACACGTTTGTAATCCAGACTGTTATGTCGGTCAAGTACACTGATAATCTTTAGCTTATAAGTTTTTCAGTCTCCTAATCCAATCGTGGCTACATTAAAGGACGAACGTGAGAAGAAGTATGGATGCGGCGTCCGTTTGTACGGCTTCGTCTTCATTTTAGATGTCCCATTCGTATCTGTTTTGTTGTAAACAAAGATAATACGTAAGCAAAGATTCTAGATCTTCCCATGGATCTTATTCAAAACTTCGCTGAAGTGTCGTTGTAGCGGATGTTGTCGAAGATTTCCTTCATGTCCACAGCTAAGATTACGACCTCTCGCGTTACATATATTAGCTTTAGTACCATGTCTCTGAACAAAGGCATCACATATATTTGTGGTGAGCCCTGTTATGAACCGGAAAATAGCATCCTCTTACAGACCACTCTTCTCCATGTGGTTGCTCTGTAGAATCTTAATCGCTTTCTCGAGAGGAAGTTCGAAGGGAAGGGCTTCGGAGCTGTTTCGACTAGTCAAAATGCGGCCGCCATGACCGGGATACAAATCGCCGTCATTTAATACAGCAGGCGAGCGCTACAGGGTTTCAGTAATACCCAGGTAGCACAGAATGTGGGGCCGCAGTAGGTCCTATGTAGGCAAGTGGGGCTGGGGCGGCCTTCAGAAAACCTGCATCGGTCCCCGATGGGGCAAAAGTGGGCAAGCCCCATTTGGGCTTGCCCCTGTTCCTCCTTCATGGGTCCCATAGCGGCATTGCTCGGGTTAATGCATGCACATTCCTGCATCCAGACCACAAGGGTCCCTTGCCGGATATTTCAGGGTAATCCACCCTAATGTGGGCTTTTTATGGGAAAGCCCTCATAGATCCGAAATGAGGCCGCCGCCATTAAATCTTTGTGCGGCCAACATCCGCCGTAGTAGGGCAAGAAAACGAACATACCCACATGCTGCCCCAATCGGCCACTTGAGGGCAGGTGAAATATATATAAGAGCTCACTTTGGGCAAGCCCTAGTGAAGCCCAAATCAGGCAGTCTTAGCTAAACCGCTTTAGATCCCACATAGGCTGTAATGGGGCTGGAAGGCGAGCGTGCCCGCATGGTACCAAAATTGGTCCTTTGTGGGGACTTTGAAGGCACGTGCAACAGAAGGTGGACTCTAGGTTCAAAAACAACACCCAGCCCAATTGAGGCCGCCCGCTCAAAACTGTTTTATATTCCATATGGACCGTAATGGGGCTGAAAGGCGGGAGGGCCCGCATGATACTAAAATCGGTCCTTTGTGGGGAATTTGAAGGCACGTGCAACAGCAAATGGGCTTTAGGTTCAAAAACAACACCCAGACCAATTGGGGCTGCCCACACAAAACCGATGTAGGTCCAACATCGGCCGTAATGGGGCTAGAAGACGTGCATGCAATTGCGTAATTGTTGCTTCCAACCTTTATTTGCATTAATTGTTCACCTAAATTATTATTATAGATGATTTGTATAACAGTTGTTGCCATGTTTAGTCGGTTAGAAATTTACATGGCTTTAGTTCTCGCGCTCATGCAAATTGCGCTAAAAATACTAAAACAAACGAATTGCTAACTGTTTCCCCTTATGTGGTTGCTGTGGACAGCCTGCAACTCTCAGCACAATATTACTGTTCAGATCACACATGTCCGTAGCCTGAACAAGACGTACGTGGAGTCATTTAGGCTAGATGAATGTTATGAACTATTGTAAAATTTAATATTGTGGCTGTTTAGAAAGTGCAGACATGTATAAAATAATTACTTAATTATGTGCATAAATACTGATTGGCAAAAATTGGACTAGGGCTTTCCATCAATTTCCTGCGTCGGACCCCTATGAGAATATGGGAGCAAGCCCAAGTGCGGCTTGCGCTCTAGAACCCGGATCGGTCCTATGTCATTATCTGAGGGGCTAACCGAAAGAAAAAAAAACGTTCATCCAGAGCGGCTGCCCAAATATTTCCAAAGTAGGACAATTGGGGGGAGTTGGCAGGATGTGCCCTTTTGGCATTGCCGGAAAAATGTGAGCAGCCCCGCAAAAATTGCCTGCATCGGTCCCTAGTGGGGCCCATCGGGGCTTTGTCGACCGCCCCCTTCAGTCCTATGTCGGCACCTCTTGCAGCACCTACATTAAGCCCACCGAGGCTGCCCTGCATTGCCCACATCGGGCCCACCGGGGCCCACCCTTCATAGCCCACTTTGTGCTAGCTGGGTACCTTGGAAAGAAACGGCCGTCTTAGAAACTGCTTTTAAAAGCATGCTCTTGCTGTACTATATAGGTCTGCAAACCACTCGCATAACATACTCCAGTTGTTTCGTGTTCTCCCACGAATAAATGAAGAAGTATATGTGTGACCTCCTTCTTTTGTTCGCCATTGTCGACAGACCGTCCTCAGCCGGGAACAGCCAGCAGCAGAAACACAAGAAAAGTGACTCGGCCTTCCTTCCCGGCTCTGCAGCCGCAGCCGCCGCTCGGTTACCAGCTCCTTGGGCCCAGCCTCCTCTCCCGTCTATGGGAAGCGACGGAGGGGCCGTGTTCCACAACGTGCTGCCGGGTGTGCTTATGTTCAAGACCGTTCGCGTGACGATGGGCAGCCTCCAGAGACAAGCAGTCACATTGCAGTTCACCGAGGAGGCCACCGGTAGGACGGTGAAGGTAACATTAAATAACCATCCCCTAATCATTTTTTCCTGTTGAAGTGTTTTCCTTCCATCACATTATCTGTTATGAAACTGATAACTGAAATCCGGGCAAGCATTTGACAAATGGCAGCAATGTGAAACACCTGCGCTACCCCCTGGATTTGGGTTATAAGTGTCACATAATTTTCGATTGGAACAAAAATAAATACCGACCAGACTTCAAGAAGGCGTGCATACAGAAAAGAGCTGAAAAATCAGACAACCAGAGAAATACTGCATGCTTTGCAAATCAGAAAGTGTGGCGAATCCTGCATAAGTAATTCCTCAGTGTCGTTATCAGCAAAGAAGTTAGTGTTTCTGGAGTCCAGCGCATCAACAGTGTTTGTCCTCACGAGATGTGCATGGCATAAGTTCTTTACGTTTTAGTCCTTACGGCGATTATGTAATCTATGCTAACAAGAAGTAAACTCCCGTTTAATAGTATCATGCGGCTTACATTGGTTCTAAAGTTTTGTCCCTGTATTGGTGCCGGTTCCTACAATCATGTCGCTTCAACTTGCCTACCAACACATTCCGTACTCGGTAGAAAGATACCATTCCCTCAGCTATGATCTGTCTATACGACAATGGCGTTATCCCCTTTTTTTTTCAGCCGGTTTCTTCCCCAAACCGTTGTTTCCATCATTTTATAAGAATTATCAGTTGCATTCGAGAATCGCGGTTCTTGTAAACCTCGTTTCCTGAAACTTGTAGCAATCAAGTACCTTTGTGAACATTTTCTTATTTTCAGCCTGATTTGAGCAATCATCTATTGTATCTAGACCAAGTTGGGGACTTCTGCAAGTTCTTGCTGTTTATACAGCCGCTTATTGGGTTTAAATTGCTTCTCGTGCCGAAGGGGTTTTTTTTTTTTTTTCAAGCCCTCCTACCTCAGAGCATAGGCTTGTTTTTATTGAATATCAGCCACCTAGCCTGGTTGCTTTCTGCACCGTGCTAATCTTTTCTTCCTCTTGAACCTATAACTTATTTGGCTCGGGGTTACTGTTGTAGAACTACCCTGTACATGCACATTCAACAATATTATGTCTACTGTAGTTAAATTCGAGTCCTTAAAACATTCTATAACATTTACTTTCGAATGCATATGGTGCGCTAAGACTGCTTATCTCTCATTTTATTGCTCACACCTTTCAACAGTAGATGAAATTCATCAGCAGACAAAAAGTACTTTCCTCGCAGAGTCGGCTTCACATTTTCGTAGCGATTGACATCCGTTGTGTTAAGTCTTGCAACTGTATGGGCTGCTCATAATAACACCATCAGCAGTCCTTAGAGCCAGCAAGGATCCCTTAGTGTAACCCTCTTGTATATGTTCTCGAAATTATTCATAAACAGACCAATGTTGTTCCTGGTTTTGTACGAGTGCATGATTTTGTCCGGAAACGATCACGTCGCGCTTCCTTCATTTGCCATCATGCCCCTCGAGCTCAGATGCTCCATTTTCTTCAGCCCAATCTCGAGCTTCCACTCTTCCATAGCTACTGAAGGCCTCTGCTAGTCAAGTACTTCTTCCTTTTTCTCTCGTTCCATTTCCTTTTTTGCTTCAACACTCATATCTTTCTTGTATTTAGAGAGGAGATTCCAAATCCGAGATATTGTTTCTTCCTCCTAAACATACCTTGCACATTTCCATCTCAGTCATTTCATCCTTTACGCTAGTTCTTTGCACACTGCCAACAAATGTGCCTTCGCTACTTGTTTGCAACCATCCATGCTATTTGTGGCCTTGGGCTTTGCCGACAAACAGATTAAAGAAAATTAACACAATTTTCACAACAACGCCTTCCGATCTCCCGCTGTTCAAAATTATTTCGTTAAAAAAATTATTTCCAGTTTTTGCAGCAAAGTTATTCGCCTCTCCAATGCCGTATTTTGTTATTTTCTTTTCATAATTCTTGACGGAATCGAAGTATTTCAATTTTTGTGTTTCGTTGTACATGTCATGGGTGAGCTCAGTAGAGAGACAACCACCAACTATCGGAACCTAATCAGAGTCTGTACCAGGTTCTAGCATTTGAGAAAAGCAGTTTTTTTTAGTTTTGGGAAGGGGCTGGGGGACGTCAGCGAGGTTTTAGGTGCTTTCTTGGCTTGGGGAGATTTTGAATGAAAAAAACTAATAGCACTGTATTCTCATGCAATATTCGACACTAGCGACATTCTTCACGAAATCGTTTTATGAAAACGTAGCGAAAACGTACGGGCTGACTAATGTTGAATGGATTTTTTTTTATAGGTGCCGAACATATTTTGCAAAGTCCAAAGTTATGGGGAGAGCAGTGATTTGACACCTGAAAGAACATAAATGCCATCAATGTGGAGCTGTGATGCATGATAATATTTTTTTTTATCCACATTGCAAAACAAACGTCAGTTGCCAGCGGCAATTCAGGAAAGTAGTAGAATGTACTGAGCAATGGGCGTACAGAAAATGTGATGCAAAATTTATAGGCCTGGGTAATTTTAGACAAAATAAAGTTGGAAGACATATGTGCGCTCATCCCTGTTTCTACCGCGATAGTCGCAGTGGCAAACTTCAATGCTAAGCGCGGTAAGGCTCGCTACAAACGACATTGTTGTTTGGATAGTGTCAAATGGTTGACCGGTGCAATCCTTACCTCATCTCCTTTTATGGCGCGTCATGAAGTTTTAACGAAGAAAGGGCATTCAGCAATATGGATGAGCGAAAACAAAACTGACGTGGTCCAAATTAAGGCGGAACTACTTTTCGATGCACCTCACATAACTCGCCGAGAAAAAATCTGGCACTAATAAAAAAATAGTAAACAGCGCGGTGACTGCCGAACTCCCGGTAGAGGAGAGCAGCTAAATGGTAGAGGCAGTTGTTCCCATGTATACTTTGCGTCATACATTTTGCACGTCGTAATATGGAGACTCATCTCAGCAACTGAAGTCTGGACGTAGTCGACTATATTAGCTTCATCAATTAATCGAATGTGTAAAGGCGTTAGAGAATCGCTCTGGAGTTTAAGAGAACCGTCTGGCGCCTTTGAAGTGCCGAAACGTGTTCTATCCCGGTACTTGGACGTATACATACGTGCAAAATCTGTTGACGGGCAAAATCTTTCAACCCACACTAAATAAGATACCATTTTATAATTCAGGTGCGCCTTTGATCGAAAGGGCTTCTAGAGCGACAACCACGGGAGAGCAGTTTAACACAAGCTTTAAGAAAAAAAAGCTCAAAGGTTATGACTTGCTCTTGCTCTTCTACACCCTTATTTTACTTTGCGTACAACAAGAGACACAACAGTATGTGGTCATTGGGGTACGACACCGCTGCCAGAATGAGGCACTCACCCTTCCTACTTTTCCAGGTCCCGCTACTGCGTAGCGCGTTCGCCTGGCTTGCTGAAGAACGACTTACTAGACCCACTTTCCTCGAGGAGCACACCTTGTGCTCGTCCAAGCCATGCATCACATGGTCAAGCCTGGCCTTCAACGAAACCTTCATCTGGCAACGCCGGCATTCAACGTCAGCAGCCACTATCGGATTACTCGGCGCGGCATATAAACGCCCACCTGCACCGGCCTCGTTTGGGTACGACACCGCTGCCAGAATGGGGCACTCACCCTTCCTACTTTTCCAGGTTAGTTACTTGAATCATTGCACCTGTACTAAAAGCAGTAACTACTGTTTCGTAGCGGTGTCGCACCCAATAGAACTGTATGATATGACTAGAAGATACTTATTGTTGCTGACACAATTTCGCGCTTGTTTGCTTGAATTCTTACTGCTTCTGTGTGGCGATATTGAAGAGAACCCGGGCCCTGACGACAACACTCTTACATCTGTTCTTGATGCAGTGAAAAGACTTGAAGCAGGGCAGGCGGAGATACTAGGCGAACTGAGGGGCGTTAAAGAAAAAACAAATAGCCACTGACAATGAAATCAAACTTCTAATGGATAGGGTATCTGCCCTTGAAACCGCTATTGCTTCTCCCAGCAGTGTTTCAACCAGTGTTTCTTCTAATAATGTGATGTCTGATATCACGAAAGAGCTGCATTCCATTCATTCTAGATGCGATAACGCCGAGGATCGATCTAGGCGTTCGAACTTGCTGTTCTTCGGCATCAGCGACGATGCTAAAGAAGACTGGCCAGCCTCCGAACAAAAATTAATCGACTTTTGCTCAGAGCACCTGGATATCACAATTACTGGATCGCAATTTGAGCGCACCCACCGTATAGGCAAGTTTGCTTCCGACAAGCAACGACCAATAATCGCGAAATTCGCTTTTTTTAAGGACAAGCAAACAATCTTAGCTGCTGCTCGCAAATTAAAAAACTCAGGATTTTCTATCGGCGAGGATTTTTCTGCTGCCACCCGGGTGGCACGAAAAAAATTGATACAGCATGCCAAAGCAAAGGATAAGAAGTTCAGGTTGTCTGTAGACAAAATGCGCATGGGCCACAAGACCTACATTTACGACAGTGAAACAGATTCCGTCATCTCTTGCAGCTAGCTAGCTCGGTAATCAGGTCCTCATACACTTACATTCGCCGCAAAAAGTCAGTCGGTACCGTGTTTATCAGTAACTTTCGCTAATATTCGCAGCTTGCTTCCGAAGCGCGATCAGATATGTTCTTTCATTGATGATAACAATACTGATATTCTTATATTAACAGAAACCTGGCTGCACCCCGATATAAACAGCAGTGAAGTTCTACCAGACACAAATGCATACTGTATTTATCGTCATGACCGCTCAGAAAGGAAAGGCGGAGGCGTTTTGATAGCCATTAAAAAAACACTCAGATCATTTGTAGTCGACACAGTTTCACCACTCGAAATTGTCTGGACAGCCTTCGTCTCGTCTTCGACTAAGGTACTTAATGGTGCCTGTTACCGACCACCGGACCAAAGTCACTGCTTTGTTGACAATCTACGCCAAAGTATTGATGCAGCTACCTTGCAATATCCATGCGACCACATATACCTTTTTGGTGACTTTAACTTTCCAGATATTGATTGGCCTAATTTAACTACCGCTAACACCACATCTCGAGACTTTATAAATTTGACTTTGGACTTTAACCTATCCCAAATTGTTAGCCATCCGACACGTGGCCCGAATACTCTTGACCTAATTCTAAGCAGCGTTCCTGATACCATAGGCGATATTGCATTTTTTGATGACTTTAGTGATCACAAGTTAATGCAGTTACCAATCAGAATCAATAATAGGTACTCTGGTCGCGAAAGTAAAAATATACGAGACTACAATAAAGCCAATTTTTCGCTAATGAACGCAGATTTTGACATCTTTTTTCGCCACACATTCCTGCCACACTTTCCTTCTAGAACGGTACACGAAAACTGGGTTCTTTTCAGGGAAAAGATCTGCGAGTTGGTCGACTTATACGTCCCGTTAGTGCGTGTGAACAACGATAAGTCTAATCCTTGGTTTAACAAATCCCTCAGAAGGCTTAGAAATAAAAAGAAACGATTATACATGAAAGCTTCGTCTACTTGTAATCAGTCCTATTGGAAGAATTACAAGGAGTGTGTCAAATCATACTGTGCTGCCATACGTGACTCGAAAGTTAAATACTTTTCTTACGATCTCCCCGCTTTGCTAAAATCCACGCCTAAAAAGTTCGGGCAGGTGATTGCGCCACAGAGGGATGGCAATCGCATTTCTTTACGTAGGGACGCTCACGTGCCTGTTTCTGATGAAGAATGCCCGTCTGAGTTCAACAAATTCTTTTCATCTGTCTTCACGAAGGAAGATCATTCCAGCGTACCATTTGTCCCCGAATTCGACTGGCCGTATATGGAACCCATTACTATAACAGTTGAAGGCATATCTCTTCTAATCGACAATCTGAACCTTTCTACTTCGTCTGGCGTTGACAATATCAACTCGAAGGTACTGAAGAATTTAAAGCCCATTTGCAGCGAAATATTGTGCCGTATATTCCAGCAATCATTACAGGCAGGTCAACTCCCTGCTGAGTGGAAAATGGCAAAAATAATTCCAGTTTTTAAAAGCGGTGATAGAAGTTCTCCTGACAGTTACAGGCCCATTTCGCTCACATGCATATGCTGTAAACTACTCGAGCACATAGTTTCTTCTAACGTGCGCCGTCATCTTGAGTCTAATAACTTTTTCTTTCCTAATCAGCACGGCTTTAGAAAAGGTTATTCGTGTGACACTCAGCTGCTCGAGCTAACAACTGATCTTAATTTTAATATGGATAAAAATGAACAAACAGACTGCATATTTCTTGATTTTTCGAAGGCATTTGACTGAGTAGCCCATTGTCGTCTAATCTCCAAATTGTCAGCACTTCGTCTTGATTCCCTCACTTTATCATGGCTTCGAAACTTTCTTTTTCTTCGCGAACAGTTTACCTTCGTTAATAATTACTCCTCGTCATCTTCTTCTGTTACTTCGGGTGTTCCTCAAGGCAGCGTTCTCGGTCCTTTGTTCTTCCTTATTTATATTAATGATCTCCCAACTAATACATCGTCCACTGTCCGTATGTTTGCTGATGATTGTATAATTTACCGAGAAATAAAATCGACTAATGACCATCACCTTCTTCAGCAGGATCTTAATAATATTCCTAGGTGGTGTGAAAACTGGCTCATGACGCTTAACCCCTCCAAATGTAAAATAATGACTTTCAGCCGTAAACGTTCTGAATCCAAGTTCTGTTACTTCTTAAATAATGTGCCTCTGTCTGAGACACCGTCGTACAAGTACCTGGGCATTCTTTTAACACCGAACCTATCCTGGAACGGTCATATCACTTCCATCTGTGCTAAAGCATCTCGCTCTCTTGGTTATCTCCGCCGTAACCTTAAAAAAGCGCCCGCTCATGTCCGAAAATTAGCTTACATAACCTATGTACGCTCCCAGCTTGAATTTGCGTCTTCGATATGGTCACCACACCAGAACTATCTGAACATAAAATTAGAATCGATACAAAACAGAGCTACCAGATTTATTTCCAACAACTATATCCGCCAATCTAGTGTGTCTGAAATGAAAAAAGAACATGTTCTCCCGCCTCTAGAAAATCGCCGCCAAGTTTCGCTTCTGTGCTTGTTACACAAGTATGTGTATACGGATAGGCCTTCGCTGCTGCCACTAAGCAATCCACTGCGCACGTCTAGACGCTTGCACAATCATCTTAGTTTTTCTCGCATCTTTGGCCGTACGAAAGCTTTCAACTCATCTGCACTTCCTCGCGCCATTTCTCTCTGGAATGATCTTCTTGATTCAATTGCATCGATAAATAGTCCTGCTTCATTCCGTGAGAAAGTGTTAAGTTTGTATTGCTAGTTCAATTGACCTATGTTATACTATTATCATGTTGCCTTTCTTTCTAAATGTTTTCTCTCATATTTTTATATGCATCTGCATGTACTCTATTCTGTAGCGACCATGTATAATCACGATGGGAATTCTTTTATGTTTGAAATTATGTAATACCTAGTGTCTGCTCCTTGTTTACAGCCATTAACCTTGATATTGTAACCCCCCTTACACAATGCCCTTCGGGGCCTGTAAGGTTCAATAAATAAATAAATAAATTATTGGCGACAAAGATCATTAATGAAGCCGACCACGCAACTCTCTACTATGCCACTTGCCCCTCCTCAATTCAGCTACCCTCAAACATGGCGGAAACGCGCGCGGTGGCCAATAGATGGCAGCAATTTTGCACAAGGGGTTAGATGATAGCCTGTTCGTGCTTACCCAATGCATCGAGATATCTAGAGCGGAAAATAGACCTTTGTATTTGGCCTTCCTGGACGTAAACGGGGCCTACGACAACGTAAGCAGGGAACTCCTGTGGAACATATTAAAAGAAGGTATCGGTTATGAGATAACAGAGTTCCTACAGGAAATATACCGGGATAACAAAGTAGAAATTACATGGGAAGGGATAAGAAGTACGGAGGATGTCAAAGTATGCAAAGGATTAAGACAAGGCTGTCCTCTATCACCGGTGCTGTTCATGCTTTATATGATAAACCTGGAACGGAGGATACAAGACAGTAACCTAGGTTTTAACCTGTCATACAAATTATGTGGAAAGGCGGTAGAGCAGCGCCTCCCTGGTTTGATGTATGCAGACGATATTGTGCTGCTAGCTGAGAGTCTGGAAGAATCGGAAACTCTAGTTAAATATTGCGGAGACGAAGGGGACGCTCTAGGCTTCAGTTTCAGCGCAGTTAAGTCGGGTTTGATGATTTTCAACAGCTCAACTGATCAGTGTCTTAAAATTCAAGGCCTTGAAATACCTAGAGTAGCAGAATATAAATATTTGGGGGTATGGGTAAACGAAGGATTGGCATACATTGGAAAGCATGAGCAGTCACTTAAGGCCAAAGGGCGAAGGAATGCCGGGATAATGAAGCATAAGGCATTGTGGGGATACAATAGGTATGAGGTATTGAGGGGTATTTGGAAAGCAATTATGGTGCCCGGACTTACTTTCGGAAATGCGGTTTTGTGCCTAAAATCAGAGGTACAGTCGACATTAGAAACAAATCAGAGATCCGTTGGACGATTAGCACTAGGTGCCCACGGCAAAACTACAAATGAGGCGGTACAGGGAGATATGGGCTGGGCATCTTTCGAAGTACGGGAAGCTCAGAGTAAAATGTTATATGAGGAACGTCTGAGGAAATTGGACAGTAACAGATGGGCAGCTAAGGTATTTAAATACCTGTACCTAAAAAGCGTTGACTCACAATGGAGGAAAAGAACTAGGAAACTAACTAGTAAGTATGCTATTAACAAGGACGGAGAAATAAAGAGCATTAAGCAACAGGTGAAAAACACAGAAGGTAAAAATTGGATAAATTCGACGGAAAAAAAAACTTAGTGTGGAATTATACCGAAAGTGGAAAATGGAGATCAGGAAGGAAGATTTCTTTGATAACTCAAGAGGCAGTGCCCAACTTTTGGAAGCTAGATCAGGGTGCCTTAGAACACGCAGCTGCAACAAGAAGTTTAACAATGGAGATGACGCATGTGCTGTATGTGGAAACTCCAGTGAAACAATTGACCATATTATACTCGAATGCAATGGTATCCATCCGGAAGTTGATGCAGGCGCAATCACTGTTCCTGAAGCTCTGGGGTTTAGAGATAACAATGGCCGGGTGAATAAACCTGCGGTGGAAACGAGCAAAAAACGGCTGGAAGATTGGTGGCTTAAAAGCAGAGAAGTGACATAATGTTAGTAATGTAGGAGCAAAATTTAATAAATAGAATGATGGTTTAGTTAACCATTCTAAATCAATAATTAAAGCATATGGAGAAAAATGAGCATGATAGCTACTGCTACCACCCCGTTTCAAAGGAGTTGCTCCTATATTCCATCCATCCATCCATCCATCCATCCATCCATCCATCCATCCATCCATCCATCCATCCATCCATCCATCCATCCATCCATCCATCCATCCATCCATCCATCCATCCATCCATCCATCCATCCATCCATCCATCCATCCATCCATCCATCCATCCATCCATCCATCCATCCATCCATCCATCCATCCATCCATCCATCCATCCATCCATCCATCCATCCATCCATCCATCCATCCATCCATCCATCCATCCATCCATCCATCCATCCATCCATCCATCCATCCATCCATCCATCCGGGTATACCAGAAGAACTGTTGTCGAGGTGTATCCCGTGCAAGACGTTCTGTACTTGCCTTTCAATGGCTAGCCTTCGGATTATCAGGCAAGGCAAGAGAAAATTGCTATGACCTGTGGTCGTATCTACATTTTTATGAGACTAAAATCACTTCCTGGCATATATGCTGGGTATTGTGGTTGTCTGCATCAGCACATATAATTTTAACGTGAGTAGCAATTAATGAAATCATTTCAAGTAACTATTTATATCTACAGTCAGCATTGCCATGTACCCATTATACCCCCTCGAATACAAAGAAATGAATCGTTTCAATCAGGCATCCATGACGCGTCTACAATCTACAACTGGAGCTTCTTGTCGTTGCTGTTTCCACTACCTTTTGTTTTGTTTTTTTTCCGAGCCCCCGAATAGCGGCAGTTTTGTGACGCAACCCACTCATCGTTCTCCTTTCTCCCCTTTCAGTGAAGTTCTGCACAAGTGCTAGCTGTTTTTCAGCATCGATCGCATCTCTTTCTCAATAGTCGTTGAGCGAAGCACTTGTTGCCACAATGGGGGTAACGGCGGATGGCTAGTGATTAAGCTGCAAAGCTTCTTTCATAAATGCTGCAATATAACAGTCCTAGAAAGTAGTAGTGTGGCTCAAAATGACCCTGGTCGACATGCACATCGTGGCACTACGGTTGACGGGAACACTGTGGTGAGACTCATGTATATCAGCATCCTATTTTCGTATGTGCCGCAGGTGACGTCGGCGGCACTGCTATGTACGACGCCGAGCAGCCAGGTGGAAGTATTCATGCGCAACTTCAGACAGCTTCGGGTCAAAGGCCAACACGATCGCCGTGGCTTTCCCCCATAACAAAGTCGAAGCTATCGCCGATCTGGATATCTTCAAGCGCTGCTTCCGAGGAGTGCCGGCTCTGGTCTACTGGACCACTGCGTCCAACGTGGAAGAACCGTTTGCGTTGTATAAGCTCGTCTTGCTACTTATAAAGCTGCTGGAGTGATACACGGTACAACAAAAGTACGCGTACATTATTGGGTGGTTCCCTGCTTCTGCGAGCATTAAAAATGTAAAATGTAATTTGTTTTGTGAAGAGAGAGAGAGACAAACGCTTATTATGAGCAGGCGTGAAATATTCAGCCCTAGGTGGGCAGCCTCCTCAGTTCAGGAAGCCGTGTACCCGAGCGA